>NW_027263142.1:0-37845 GCF_902827115.2 Pseudochaenichthys georgianus
GGAGAGCACCAGAAACGCCGCTCCAGCACTTCAGAAATGGCAGTACCGATAAGTCCATACACATGCCGCAGTTTCTGCGTGTCTGTGTCTTTAGTTGAAAGCCCAGTGGCGATCTGCTCATCTGTCACACTGATCAGACAGTCAATAACTGTGTTGTTATCATTAGCATCTGGTTAGCTAGCTATGCTAACGAATATAAGAAGCTTTGTCTACAACCAGTGAGGTAAAGGCACATCTTTATAGGATCATTATAGTTATAAAAAAAATAAGAGAATAAAGTAAACGGGTATAAAATACTATATGACAGTTATTAATAAAGAAGAATACAGTTTGAAAGGGGAGTGATTTGTCAAATATCCATAAATTAAAAGAAAATCTGCTTACAGTTGTGTTTGGGTGTTGAGAGATGTGTCCATATATCTCCTAATGTTGCTCTCAAAGTGCAACAAATCTTCCCAGGGGAGCATGCCCCCCGGACCCCCCTAGAGGAGGTTAGCCCCCCCCCCCCACTTAAATCATGTTCACATGGATAGGAAACTAAATACATTTGCACACATCTTGTGTCCATATCTTTCTGTTTTGGTGGTCACGCCACACCGTGCACGTGCATGCATGCGCGAGTCATGGTGAGATATCTGGATTAAGAGGTTGCTTTTTCTTTGCACAGCATGAAATGAATGGGCTGTGATTTTAGTTTTTTTAAGCAGAGGTCAATAACTTGTACGGCCCTCTGAGGATATTGTAAACATTGAAATGGCCCATTAACATCGTACAGGAGACAAATAATAGCTCGCAGCAACGTATTGAAAAAAGAACTATGAACTATAAATTAGTTCATTTTTGAAACCATGAACTTTAGTTCAACATTTTGAATTATGAACTATGAACTGAACTAGTTCATTTTAAAATGTGTGAACTGTGAACTGAACTAGTTCATGTAGAAAGTGAACTTTCCCAACACTGTCCCCACTCCAAAGGCTCCATCTCTCTTCACGGAGGTATCCTTGCTTAGCCATATAGGCACCCAGTAGGGCTTTCCCCACTAGATGAGACCCCAAACCCCATCCCTGGACCAGGGTTACCAGCCCCCGAATGTAATCGCTAGTGCAGTCTGTGGCAGGGCCAGTATCTGTCTCTCTGATCTGTGTGCAGTGTACTTAGGCAAAATGTGTCAAGCTCAACAGTATTATTTGTATTTACCTGCACTACGGTGTCTTCTCCCTCAGTCTTAATATTAATAATGCATTTAATTTCTAAGCGCTTTTTCAGCAACACCATTAGTTTCAGGTTTATCAGAGACAGGCTAGATTTGTGTGACACCGTGTGATTCTAACAAATGTTGAACATCAAAGTTCTTAAAATGTTTTCCATTATCTATTCTTAATGATTCAATATCTGGAAATTGAATTAACAGTTCTGTCAATCTTGTAGAAAAAGTCTTCCCCGTTGCAACTCTCAGGGGATAAACTCTCTTAGCACTTGAGCCATTGTCTGCACAAATAAGGAAGTACTTCATTCTTAAAATAGTTCTAGCTGACAGGGGCCCCGCCACATCAGCACTGAAGTGTCTATTGGGTGTGTGTGATAATGTGACGCGGGTGAGTTTTCGTCTGTCGAATACTCCGGAACGCGCACACTCGAGACAACCTTTCCTAAAGTGTATCACTGTCTCCCTTGCCTCAGGTATATCAATCCTTTGGCTATTCATACACATGCCCCCTCTATCTGCCCCTACATGAGCTAAGTCTTGTGTATTTCCTAATACGTTAAGGTGGGGCGGTGGAACTCTCACTCTGTCTCCTTCTTTCTATTCCCCAGGTATAATAAGACGCAAAGACAACAGGCTAGCTGGCCTCTCCCTTGCTAACTTATCAACCTCCCTGTTCCCTCTATCGCGTTTCCTAACCCAATTTAGAAACAATGGACGTCCACTTTCAGGAGAAGTCTGACAGTGGTGCGGTTACCCAAAGTGACAGACCTAATTTTACCTCTATTTAGAGGCAATGGACGTCCACTCTCGGGAGAGAGACCTCCAGCATGTGTCCCTGAAATGGGGACTCAGGTTATTTCACACATCCAGGACAGAGACTGGGGAAATCACCTCTCTGTGGCCCCTCCAAGACCCCCAAAGGACGGACTACAGACCTCCAGCATGTGTCCCTGAAATGGGGACTCTGTTTATTTCACACTTCCAGGAGACAGACCACGAAAACCACCTCTCTGTGGCCCTTCACAGAGCCCCAAAGGACGGACTAAGCAGCTCCAGCATCTCTCCCTGACATGGGCAAACAGGTTTTTTCAGACTTCCAGGAGACAGACCGCGAAAACCACCTCTTTGTGGCCCTTCACGGAGCCCCAAAGGACGGACTAAGCAGCTCCAGCATGTCTCCGTAATATGCGCACTTCCATAACCTTGCACACCGTGAGACCCCGGGTCCCCAGACTCCCCCACGGACTAAACCCAGATGTTCACACCCTACAGAACCTCATGCCCCTGGAAACCCTAAAAGGGGGGTGGATTTTGCGGTGCTTTACCGTCCGCCCATCAGCATCATTGTTTTGTCATATTTCGTCTTTCCACGGGTGGGTGCGCCTGGAAAAGCTGTGTACCCAAACTTAAGCCCTCTCACTCTGACTAAACACATAAGGACATCCGGGTAAGACCTTAGTGCCCCTTAGTGCCCCTGGTACCCCATGTCGTTAAATGAGCTCAGTAATTTACTGCACAACATCACATGGGTAAATGAGCATTGCCCTGCAAAATCACATTTGGTGTATTTCCAAAAAGCTAGGAAAATACACCTATCTCCGTCATGTCCTGTAAAATATCATTCTTTGTTTATTTCCATCATTCAGGCAAATACACATATCTTTGTCCGCTCCAGGAGCTTCAAAGTGCAGACTCCTGAGTTCCGTCATGTCCTGCAAAATATCATTCTTCCGACTGCCAAGCACCGGCACGTGGACCCAGGGAGGAGGCCCTCCGATGGCGGGTCAAATTTGCAGATACCACTGCTGACGACTGGACATTAGCCGTAGAGGAACACCAGGGCAGGACCTAGCAGTTCCCTCTTTGCAGACAAGCATATGTGGTTGTTACGCAGGATCAAATAGGTAGCCTGTGATGAAGTAGGTCTCGACCCTATATCATGTGAAGCCACCGAGCCGTGGTCCCCGAGGGAACTGGTGCCCGGAGTAAGGCCAATTGCTGAATGCCGCAGCTGACTAAGGCCGCTATGCAACAGTTGACGATTAGAGAAACTGATGTTTGCCTGGCACTCCACAGCGAAGTGGGAGGTGGAACTTCCACCCCGCTGCGGAACCCGTGGTGGGACCCCTGAGTCAGACGGTTCGTCTTGGAAACGCTTCATATCGGTCGGCCCGGGAGGTAAGAGACACGCAGGGTTACCCCCCACGCAGCACACCCTCCCGCCCTCCAGGAACCGACAGCCAGAGCACCAGCATGTGGACCCTCCGATGGCGGGTCGCGTTTGCCATTCGATCAGTGAGGTCAGAGGAGAAGAACCTGCAGTTCGGAGGAACCGACCGCCAGAGCACCGGCACAAGGCCGGGCCGGCGGAGGCCCTCCAATGGCGGGTCGCGTTTGCCATTCGATCAGTGAGAAATCAGGAAAAAAGTCTGAGTTAACTTTTTGGAGGACCATAGAAAAGGGGTGAAAATGGAAAAAAGTATCCGAAAATAGTGTCTCATAAGGCGGGTAGAATCCCCTGACAACTCTCCTTACATTCCTCCAGAGTCAGAAAAAGTCTGAGTTAACTTTTGGGAGAACCATAGGAAGGGGTGAAAATGGATAAATTGTATCCGAAAATAGTGTCTCATAATTCCCTGACAACTCCCCTTGCATTCCTCCAGAGACCAGTTCAAAAACTTAAAGTTTGGTAAGAACCATGCTGGGGGTCTCCATGCAACAATTGTATCCGAGCCAGAGCACACATGGAGCGGATGCATTCCTCCATGAACTGACACAGCCGTGTTTATTTCAAAGTGCTCTTAAAAACCGGGTTTCCGATATCGTGCAGTTCGTAGCTTGAAAATGATGAATGCATTTTTTTGATGGAGTAGGGGAGGCTTGGGTTCCCCTCTCCGTTGTAAGTTGCAACGGGGGAGTGCAAAACTGTCCGGGGCTTCCGCCCGAAGCGCCGAAGGGTTGGCCCCTTTCTCTGTTGGCACTTAGTCGTTTTTTCGTGATTTTTTTTAAACTTCATTTTTGATTATTTTAAGATATAATTGACCGTTTTCTTTACTTTTTTCTTCTTTCCACGGGTGGGAGCGCATGGCAGGCCGTCTATAAGCTCCCAAATTCGGCCTGGAACCTCCAGGAATTGTGGGCTACGGTCCATACACTGACAAAGGCACCCAGAAATGTCACTTTTATAGCCCACAATACAAATACATTTCAATAGTAAAAGGTACAATTGTGCTCCGAATTACCCGGAATTTGATTTATATAGCCCCATGATAGTGAATACAAATCATTTTCATCGAAAAAAGTGTTAAAACGCCTGATTAATATGTTTGTAATGCTGGCAGCAGGTTCACTGCTGTTTTGCAGGGTCTCACACTCACAGGCACGTATGCAGAGATCCAGGGTGATGCACAAGGCTTTTCTACCCTGCAATACGTCTCTGAAAGGCTAGGAAAAGTGCTGTGAATAGAGGGAGAGAGCAGCCAGAGAGAAGCGGGCTGTGAGAGCCACAGAGCGCACCCAGAGATCTCCTTGCAGCACATGGCTCTCCCACCCAGAGGACAGGCTGCTTCACAGCACTTTGTAACCCAGGAAAGCAGCTTGAATCGTGGGTGCATGAGTGTTAAAAGTGCATTAAACTGTTTTAATTCAAATGCACATTTGACTGCATAAACAGCCGATCATATGGACAGAAAACTGTCCATTTCGTCCACATTCAACTCATGAAATGTACAAGAAGGTAAAAACTGCAGAGTCACTGCTGTTAGCAGGGTCTCACACTCACAGGCACATAGGCAGAGATCCAGGGTGATGCACAACGCTTTTCTACCCAGCAATGAGTCTTTGAAACCTGGGGAAAAGTGCTGTGAATAGATGGAGAGAGCAGCCAGAGAGAAGCGGGCTGTGAGATCCACAGAGCGCACCCAGAGATCTCCTTGCAGTGCATAGCTCTTGCAACCAGACTGCACCCAGAGAACACGCTGCTTCACAGCACTTTACAAGCCAGGAAAAGTGATTGAATCCTAGGTATACATGTTTTAAATAGTCTGATACCTCCAGGGCGCATCACCACATTTTACAAGCCAGGGAAGGTGCCTAAATCCTGGGTAAACATTGTTTCAGGAGCTGAGTATATAAGTGGGTTCAAACAACACAAAGCTAAATAGCTTAACAGCATTATCATAAGTAATCAAACAGATATAGTAACAAACAAGCTCATCGAACAGGAGGGTTATCCGTTTAGGTGAAAGTACGTTGGAGAAGACGCTGGCGCTTGTTTGTTCGCCGAGTTTTTATCTGCTTTTAAGCCACTTTTTCTGCTTTTAAGCTAAACTTATATGGCTAAACTTTTGGTCTGTTTAACAAGTGCTTTTATATCTTAAACCTCGTGATTATTGACAGTTTTGGACCTGACGGCTATCGGGACTCACCTGCTGTATCGCCCAAATTTGCCGACTATCTCCGGCTGACTGCTTGCCTCTCTCCCGCTACCAGTGTGACAGCAGGCGGACTCCCAAGCCTCTGTTTCATTCCCAGACGTGAGGTATACTAACGGGATAGCCTTCCAGCTGTCTCGTTGCTGTTAGCCCTCGCTGCTAAGCACCGCTACCAAACTTCTTCGGCGCCCGACCTGTTGACATATTGAGGTTTTCTATTCCCCGACTCCTGAGATTCAACCACTCCAACGCTCCAACCTGCACCTCAGTCATTAAACAACTTGGACTTCTTCGTCGGCATCGCTATATACACCGAAGCCAAAGAAGAAGACAAACTGTATATTCCCAGGACAAAGATGCAGCAATTCCATCCATCCACTCTGTCTGCCGTCGTGTCGCAAATCTGACGCGTCATCAGAGCCTGGTCACGGCGGGGTCAAATCGCGTCAGAAACATTACGAGACTGCTGCATGAATACACGGAGAGCATCGCGAGACCGCCACACACGAAAGAGTCTGGAAAACGTGGAGTGGATTACAGCCTACTCCGGCCCCTACAGAGACTCACCACATCTTCTGAAGTCAAAATAGAACTTCTGAATACACAATCCCTCAGTAATAAAGCATCCTTTATTCAAGACCACATCACTGATGAGAAAATGAACTTCATGTGCCTCACGGAAACCTGGCATCAGCCAGAGGTTTACTCCACCCTCAATGAAGCTTGCCCTCCTGGCTCCAGCTACTTGGAGAAAGCCCGCAGCACTGGTCGTGGTGGAGGCCTAGCTGTCATCTACCGAAAGGAATTGGAACTGTCACTCCTGCCCCTGCCTGTATTGTCCTCTTTTGAATGCCTTGCATTTAAATATAAACCCCCCTTCGCCCTGACAATACTTTTGCTCTCCCGGCCACCCAAACCCAATTCAGCTTTCATCCCAGAGATACATGACCTTCTCACTACGCTCTGCACAACCTCTGCCAATATTATCATACTTGGAGATTTTAATATTCACGTCAACTCCCCCTGCTGCCACTTTGCCACTGAGTTTCTGCTACGTCTGGACTGCCTCAATCTGACACAGCTTGTCCCCACGCACGCCAAGGGCCACACGCTCGACCTGGTCATCACAAACTCCGCCCCCATCAGCAATCTGCTAGTGCAGTGGTTCCCAAACTTGTTGTGCCCAAGGCACACCAGAGGACAAGTACAAATCTCAAGGCACACCGATTGTGCAAAATAGCCCTTATAACACGTGTTATCACTCATATCATGTAAAATATCTGTAAATGTGCATAATTATTTACCAAATAAAAAAATAAAAACTATATTACTAAATATTTATTAACGAAATATTTCAGAAATTAATTTGAAACTTTATCAAATTAGGCTTCATCAAAGCAGCAACACACTCATTTAAACCAGACAGAGAACGCCAACTCCAGAGATGGGGTCGTTACTACAAAAATGTAATATATTACATATTACTTTTTTTTTTAAAAGTAATATATTACACTACTTCGTTACTATCTACATAAAGTAACTCGTTACTTTACTCGCCGAGCACGTACGAACTGCGCATGCGTGAGTGGCAATAACTTTCCTTACCAGCAGGCGGCGGTAGTGTGTATTTGTCATTCAAACCAGGCAATAACCGGAAGACAGAGAAGAAGAACAGACTTCGTGATATAAACAAAAAAACATGTGTTCTTTGCAGGTGTTTGTTGAGGTTTGACGTGGTGTTTCCAGCAGTGGATAACAGCTTCTGGTCTGGACACAGTTTGCATCTCACCGTCACATTCCTGTCTATTCTTCGGACGAACTCAAAAATAATGGGCATACCTCCACCCCTCGAAATGTATCGCTGACTCAGCCATGTTTATGCAGCACTGCACGTGGAGATGTGGACGCGCAAGTCGCGCAGATTACGTACATATAAACCTACAAAGTACTGATATAGTAAAAAAATAATTATTTTTGTGTAGTTGTATATTGCAATAATAACAAAATCCCACGGCACACCCGGATTTGACTCACGGCACACCAGTGTGCCGCGGCACACCGTTTGGGAACCACTGTGCTAGTGTATGACCTGAGTGTGTCTGACCACAAGACCATCTCTATGGAGCTCTTTTTCCAGTCCCCACTCAAGAAGCCCAAACACCAAATCCGCTTCAGGAACCTGAGGAAAATCAACCCGGACACCATGAACCTGGACCTCCAGAATCTTTCTTCCGCCAACTTCTCATCAGTAACTGAGTCAGTTGCATATTACAACCAGTCCCTTAACAGTCTCCTTGATCTGCACGCCCTCCCTCCAGGATGGTCACTTTCTCACGCTCAGCCCCTTGGTACACCGGCGAGCTGAAGAGAATAAAGACAGCTGGGCGTGTCCTTGAGCGGCTGCTCAAGGCCTCAGGATTCTGTTCACCGGTTAGCCTATCGTGAACACCAGAAGGCCTACGCACAGTCCCAGTACTACTCCTCCATAATTAACAACAGTACTGGAAACTCCAAGCAACTCTTCTCCACCATAAACCACCTCATCAAACCCCAAAGTCCTCTACACTCTGACTCCACTGAGAAGCAGTGTGGCAACTTCGCCGCCTTCTTCACAAACAAAGCTGACACCATCCCCTCCATCCTCTCTAGCCCCTCCGTACCTCCAGTTCCAACTGCTGACCCACAGCCTGGGACAACCCAGCCTCTTCGCTGTTTCACGGACATCTCTCAGCGAGAGGTTGAGGGCATCGTTAGGAGGATGAAGCCCTCCACCTGTGTCCTGGACCCCCTTCCGTCAGCTCTTGTGAAATCATACATCTGTACCATGAGCCCCATGATCACTAAGATCGTAAACCTCTCTCTCCAGGCTGGCCATGTCCCCTCTGCCCTAAAAACCGCTGTCATCAAACCTCGTCTCAAAAAACCCTCCCTTGACCCGGGAGTCCTGGCCAACTACAGACCCATTTCCAACCTTCCTTTTCTATCAAAGGTGCTGGAAAAACGAGTTGCTGCTCAGCTCCAGGACCAATCTAAACTCCAACAACCTATTTGAGAAGTTCCAGTCTGCTTTCCGCTCAGGCCACAGCACAGAAACTGCCCTGGTCAGGGTCACCAACAACCTGCTGATGACGGCTGATGCTGGCTCTCCCTCTCTCCTCATCCTCCTCGATCTCACTGCAGCTTTCGACACCATCGATCACGGCATCCTCCTCTATCGTCTGCACTCCACCATCGTACTCTCTGACTCTCCCCTTGATTGGTTCAGATCATACATCACCGGGAGAACAGAGTACTTCTCCTTGGGCGAGGCAGAGTCGGGTACCCACAGCATCACCTGTGGTGTCCCTCAAGGATCAGTTCTCGGCCCCACCCTTTTCACACTCTACATGCTCCCCCTTGGCTCTATCATCAGCCGACATGGAGATTCGAAATTAAATATGAAGTGCTCTATAAATTAAACCCATTTCCTGTCTCTCCCCAACACTTTTTGATATCTTCATCGAACCATTGGCCCAAGCAATTAGGCAGAACCAGAGTATAAAGGGGGTTGAGACAGGAGGTTTAGAACACAAATTGGGACTATTTGCGGACGACTTGATAGCATATATGGGGCAACCAGACGTGGGCTTCCCGATACTGATGGATTTACTGGAGGAATATGGACAATACTCAGGGTACAAACTAAACGTGACAAAGACACAGATTTTAGCACTAAACTACACACCAACACCAGAGATCAAAGACAAATACAGAATTAGATGGGACATGGATACAATTAAATATTTAGGGGTTAACATCACAAAAGGATTAGAACAATTATACAATGCAAATTAAACGCAGATCAATCAGAATATCAAGATGGATTTATGTAGGTGGACAATACAGACCTTAGACCTTAGTTCAAGGATTGAAATAGTTAAAATGAATATACTGCCTAGGCTACTGTACCTTTACCAATCACTACCTATATCTATTCCACAAAGTCAATTTATGGAATGGGATAAATGGATTTCAAGGTTTATTTGGGGGGGGAAAAGGCCCAGGATTAGGCTTGCGACACTGCAGCGACCCAAAGGGAGAGGAGGATTGGCAGTGCCGAGTTTCCAAGATTATAATTATGCAGCACAAATCAGAACAGTGGCATGCTGGTGTAATATGGAATACGTAGCTAAATGGAAGGACATCGATACAAATGGGGAAAACAACCAGATTCAAAAACTACTCGGGGATAAAGAATTATTCAGGACACAGGAAAACGTATTAGACCCAATCACAAAATTCACTTTAAACACTTGGAACACGGTAATGAAGAGATACAAAATAGGAAAACAGACAAAGATTTTGAGATGGATAACAAGTGATAATGAATTCCAGCCGGGAAAAGAAGATGCAGGTTTTAAGCGATGGGCCCGAGGGGGCATTACAGCAATATGTAGGATGGTGGAAAAAGGGGAAATGCAGAGTTTTCAATATCTAATGCCCCTTTCACACCAGCGCCTTTTCAGCTCCGGCTCGGAGCTAGAGCCTGAAAAGCGCCAGGTTTTCCAGTTCACACCGCAGCTGCGCCGGCTCTTAGCTCCGGAATCCGCTTCATTTCCAGCTCCAAAAAATTGTCGTTCCAGAGGCAAGAGCTTTGGAGCTAAGAGGTGACGTCGCTTACGTCTCTCTTACGTCAAGGCGTGCAGGAAACTAAACCCACCTCCCATGGGTCGACTGTTATGCCTGCCTACAAGCAGTAGTGCCTATAAACACACTTTATAAAGTCAGGCAACACTAACCAGGCTTCGTGTGATTCTGTTTATTTGTGCCTTACTTTGACCATCCGTTCGCTGTTATCGATCATTGTGGAGAGAGGCAGACGTGTTGTTTTGTATTATTGCAGCTATCGGATGCAAGTAGTCAGTTTAGCTTCGGTTGCTATGCTAACATCACCCGTTTTATACCAGAGAAACGTTCATAACAGCGTTGTGATACCAAACAGTGTCAATTCAGACTGACACACATTCACTTAGGCTAAGGGGAACTGGGGATATGCATCAGCTGCTTGTGTGAGTCGGACAGTGAATACTTTAGAGCGGCCGCTGCAGTGTGAGCTAACCGGGAGCTAACGGGAGAATAAACTCCCGTGGAAGAGCAGCACTGCAGCGGTAGGTAAATGCTGCAGAAACACATTAATAAACAATGAACCACGGCACTCTGGAGCAAAGTATAAGGTTGTAGAAGTCGTTATTCAATTTATTCTGGCTTCGTGTGATTAAAAGCAACACGATTATCGACCCGACGCAGTTGTTGTTGTGAGCGCCGTAATGGCTTCCGTTGGGGGGCAAATCAGCGATGTAAACGGTGACGTCATGACGCAGCAAGGGCAGCTCTGGGGCGCCAGTGGGCGGTGTGCACAGAGCGGGAGCTGAAAAGGGAAACCGGAGCTGAACCAGAAAAGCTCCCGCTCGGAGCTAGAAACTGAAAAGCGCTGGTGTGAAAGCCGCTTTAGAGATAAGTTTGATCTGGAAAGGGGTGACCATTTTAGATACTTACAGGTGAGAGACTATTATATAAAATAAATACAAATGGATAAAAACACTAAACAAAATGGGGTAATTAAGGTGATTGAAGCATATGAAGGGAAGAAAGACAGGGTGATTTCAGCTCTATATCAGGCTCTGTTGGAGAGTAGGGGGAATTCAACTCTATATAGAAAAGAAAAGTGGGAGAAAGAACTCGGGATTGATATGACAGAGGAAGAATGGTATAATGTATGTAGAGTGCAGCATTCAACTACTGGGTCAAGGGTAGGGAGGAAATTTGGGTGGAAAAACATAATCAGATACTTCATAACCCCAAAGATAAAAGGGAGGTATGCCCCGGAACAGAACGCATGTTGGAGGCAATGCGGCGAGGTGGGGGCAGACCACACACACATTTTTTTTAAATGCCAAAAGATGAAGGGATACTGGGAGGAAGTGTGGGGAGTATTGAAGGGGATCTTAGGTTATGAGGTTCCTAAGACCGGCCTGATGTTATACTTGGGGAATCTGGTGCAGGAAAACTCACAGGGTGGGGACAGATACCTGATTAAGGTGCTGCTGGCTGCCAGCAAGAAAACAATTACCAGAGCATGGTACAAAGCAGATCCACCTACAAAGGAGCAATGGCTGGGAGTAGTAGGCTACAGGAAATATTTGATATGGAGAGATTCACACACATATTGAGGATCCAGGAAGGGAAATTTGAGTCTAAATGGGAAATATGGGTTGAATATAAAAGAAAAATGAATGACACCACAAATTGAGAGTTGGAACCAGACCATGATGTTGCATTAAAATAGGATAGAAAGCTTCCATGTCACTGTTTGCTTGTTTTTATTATTATTTGTATTTTCTTTTTTCTTCTTCAATGGGTCTCTAATTCAAGTGTATACTGAACTATATGTTGTTTTGTATGTTTATAAAAATGTCAATAAAAATGTAAGTGAAAAAAAAAAAAAATTAAACCCATTTCTTCTTATTATTATTATGATGTTAAAAATAAATCAAGATACTCTGCACTTTTAACGGCACAATGTCGGCAGGTCAGGTCCACAGCATTTCTGGAGCCTTCTCTCATCTGTGGCCCGTCTGGTCAGCTGCTTTAAAGATTAGTTTGGTGGCACAGAAGTCCTAGACTTCGTAGCCGGAGGAGGACAGGTAGACCCTCCCCCAAGCTCCCTAGGACTAATGTCAAAATAATCTTCTAAATGTTCTGTAACATACCAGCGAGGTGGTTCCCTGTTATCCCTGCGGAGTCTCAGTGAGAGACCCGTCCTAGAGGCTGGCAACAAATGATCAGATACATCTTCTCTCTGATATAAGCGTCCATCACCAACCAACCACTCAAAAGAACGTCTATAAAGGGACTGAAACATTGCAATAGTAAATATCACACATTTTCTTAAAAATATTGTTACATCTACTTGGTTTTAAATTCATTACCAACCAGGAGTTGGATAAACACCAGATACTACAAAAGGAGTTGGTCAAAATCTCCAAAGTGAGCAAACCTATTCTAATGACTTTTAGCAATTAAAACCCTTCTAACATTATTCTAATTATTGAACTGGTCCTGATAGGAAGAAACTGTTTTTAGCTCTACTGAATCACATGTTTCATGTTTCAGGTCCTGTCAGTTTATAGATGTGGGGGAGATGTTATACTTGATTAGAAGAAGTGATACCACAGTGTAGAAATACTGTTACAAGAACAAGTCTGGTATTGAAATGCACTTAGGTCAAAGTATTAGGATCAATTAATCGATAAAGTACCATCATTAATATGACTCGTAGAGTACGACTATTTCCATAATGATATATTATAGTCTGCATTCTAATCAATGATCCATTCATGTGAACATCACTTTTAATGTAGCAGCTGGTAAAGCTGGAGATAACTTGTTATACTTCCAGGTATCTTTATCCATAACAGAACTTCATCATTAAAGTGTTGTTTTATTAATAATATGAACCTGCCAAGTAACCTCAAACTCATGTTGTGGATACATGTGATGTAGTATTATAAAACCATATACTCCAGTGAAGTCATTCAAACCTGTTCTTACAGTACTTGAGTATATGTACTTTATTACTTCCCACCACTGGCTTATAGAGAGCTGGAGTTAATGATCTGATTATCACTCGGAAGTATTAATAGTATAAATGATTAATTATTCAAATATGCTAATATCAATGAAGGAACATCTCTCTCTTGTTTCTCTGCAGAGCCTGGTGTTCGGCTGGTGGGAGGAGAGAGTCGCTGTGCAGGAGACCTGGAGGTGGAACATGAGGGAGAATGGAGACCTAGTGGGCTTTAACTCTCCCTGGACCCTGAAGGCAGCAGGAGTCGTCTGCAGAGAGCTCGACTGTGGCTCTGCTGTCTCTGTGGTACGGAGAGAGTCCTCAAGGAGACCTGTGTGGAGGATCAGATCTAGCTGTGCTGAGTCTGGATCTGCTCTGAGGGAGTGTGCAGAATCATCTCGCTCTAAACACATCCTGAATCTCACCTGCTCAGGTAAGCCCATCTGTGACATCATCTGTGACATCATCTGTGACATCATCAGTGACATCTTCAGTGACATCATCAGTGACATCATCTGTGACATCATCTGTGACATCATCAGTGACATCATCAGTGACATCATCAGTGACATCATCTGTCAAATGGCCTGTTGTGATTGGCCTACAGCTCACATAGTCGCAGCGCGGCGCCAACCCAACGTAGGACGTCCCGCAGACCCCGCAGAGGAAGGAGGAACATATAGCACTCATTTACAGAGTCACAAGAATCCATGTTCAGAGTGTACAAAGAGTGAGAGGGGAGAGGCCAGAGCCACCTCCTCACAGCAGGGGCCGTCTCACTCCACATTCAGGTCTCTGCTTTCTGTGTCCCTAAAGTGTGTCAATGTGAACCAACAGAAATGAACAAGCAGCTTTACATTTCATTCCACTCCTCGCAGCCTGGAGCACGGCTGATATGAAGAGTCCTGAAACCCACCGGGTCATTTGGAGCCTCCTCCTCTAGGATGATACCATTCACCATTTAATGGAAAACAC
Source organism: Pseudochaenichthys georgianus (assembly GCF_902827115.2). Taxonomy (NCBI): domain Eukaryota; kingdom Metazoa; phylum Chordata; class Actinopteri; order Perciformes; family Channichthyidae; genus Pseudochaenichthys; species Pseudochaenichthys georgianus. The sequence goes on from NW_027263142.1 coordinate 14,225, forward strand.
GAGACCAAAATACAAACCGCTTGAATTCAATGATGACGCCATGTTTGAAGAACAACGTGTTTACACACATCAGGCAGATAACACATGTGAAACACACATGTGAGAGTAAAGAGTGAAACCTTTTGAAAGTGTGTGTGTGTGAGAGCAGAGGTGGAGCTGAGCAGAAGGAGCAGAGGGTCTGCAGAGGAGGAGGGTCTGTTGAAGACACAGGGGAAGGGCTCACTCATGGAGACCACCTGCTAGAGGCTATCAGGTGGAGATGTGAGGGTACCTGCAGTCTGTGCTCTTATCAACATGTGTTCTGTTGTTCATCATCAACTCTTGTTGGAACTGAGTCCAGTTTGAATCTGAAATATAGTTTCATCTCTTTGATGGTGTGTCTTTGACCTCTGTCTGATCTTCTGTCCTCTGCAGACTCTGTCCGGCTGCTGGGGGGGACCGGTCTGTGCTCAGGCAGACTGGAGGTGAACTCTGAGCCGTCTGACCCGTCCTGGTCCTCCGTGTGTGAGGCTGACTTTGACCAGCAGGATGCTCAGGTGGTCTGCCGGCAGCTGGGCTGTGGTGCTCCTGCAGTCCTCCAGGGGGCGCTCTATGGAGAAGGGGAGGCTCCAATGGGGACCAAAGAGTTCCAGTGTGGAGGCCATGAGTCTGCTCTCCTGGACTGTAGCTCAGCCTCAGAGAGAAGCACCTGCTCACCTGGCACAGCTGTTAGCCTCACCTGCTCAGGTGGAGAGGAGCTGTGATTGGTTCATTCTGTTCTCCTCACACTCACTGTATTCTCTCTCTGATCTCTCTCTTGTTTCTCTGCAGAGCCGGTCAGACTGGTGGGAGGAGAGAGTCGCTGTGCAGGAGACCTGGAGGTGGAACATCAGGGAGAATGGAGACCAGTGTTGGGCTACCCTCCCTGGACCCTGAAGGCAGCAGGAGTCGTCTGCAGAGAGCTCGACTGTGGCTCTGCTGTCTCTGTGGGAGTGAGAGAGTCCTCAGGGAAACCTGTGTGGGAGATCAGATCTAACTGTGCTCAGTCTGGATCTCCTATGAGGGAGTGTGTAGCATCACATTCCTCTCACTCCTTCCTGAATCTGACCTGCTCAGGTAAGCCCATCAGTGACATCATCAGTGACCTCATCAGTGACCTCATCTAAAACAGTCGTTTGAAGCAACCACAGTTCATGGGGTTAACCCAGATTAAAAAGTGTCTGTAAATCCAGACATGATATAAAGGTCACTGGACATTCCTCTGGTGACAGAGTGACGTCTCATTTAGTATCCATCACAGTCTGAAGGAAAGCCCGCTTGATATTCATGTGGCAGAAGCTGTGTCTGTTCATCACGGGTGATCAGGTGGAATCAATACATACACAAGGTTTAGAGTCGGAACATACGTAACATTTAATACGAGAGAGACTTTATATTTAACATCCTTTCTTCAGGACACAGTGTTTACAATTCCCCCTGACAGCTGAATGTGTGTGTGTGTGTGTGTGTGTGTGTGTGTGTGTGTGTGTGTGTGTGTGTGTGTGTGTGTGTGTGTGTGTGCATCAGGGCACTTTGAGGAGCAGCTGGTGCTAGGAGAGCGCCAGCTGAGTGCTGGATGTGTGGGGGGCATGTCTCTCTGCCTGGGGCCCCCAGAGGGTCCTGCAGGGCCACTGCTCACAGCCAGGAGGCCAGATCGATGAAACCAGGATACATCCTTTACCGTCAAACTGGGTCTGAACACAGCTGCCTGCGAGCGTTCATCAATGCTTTCTGATGCTATATCTGTGAGATGCTGCTTATCAGCTGCACGGCCCTAACGCGTAAAGTTAGACAAGCATCTGTTCCAGAGCTTTTCACAAGGAGACTCGTGCAGGCCGGAGTAGCTGCAGTGAGTCAACAACAACACACAGACATATCTGAGGAGAGACCAGGACGAAGAGGAAGAGAGAGAGGAAGAGACCAGGACGAAGAGGAAGAGGAAGAGAGAGAGGAAGAGACCAGGAGGAAGAGGAAGAGGAAAAGAGAGAGGACGAGACCAGGACGAAGAGGAAGAGAGAGAGGAAGAGACCAGGACGAAGAGGAAGAGGAAGAGAGAGAGGAAGAGACCAGGAGGAAGAGGAAGAGGAAGAGGAAGAGAGAGGAAGAGACCAGGCCGAAGAGGAAGAGAGAGATGAAGAGACCAGGAGGGTCAGAGCAGGAGATGAAGGCATTAGTGAAGAAGAAGAAGAAGAAGAAGAAGAAGAAGAAGAAGAAGAAGAAGAAGAAGAAGAAGAAGAAGAAGAAGAAGAAGAAGAAGAAGAAGAAGAAGAAGAAGAAGAAGAAGAAGACATGTATGTGAGGAAGAGGAAGAGGAAGAGAGAGGGCCAGAGGCAGGGGTCAGGAGGCAGAGGAGACTCCAGCTGGAGCACATGGTGTGTTCTTGTTCTCTACATGTTCCATCACAGCAGCTCAATCTAGCAGCTCTGAGTACGGACACATGTTGAGACGTGTTGCTGAGCTCACCTCCAGCTAGAGAGAGAGATGGAGAGACCAGGACCAGGAGGAAGAGGAAGAGAGAGATGAAGAGACCAGGACCAGGACCAGGAGGAAGAGGAAGAGAGAGAGGAAGAGACAAGGAGGAAGAGGAAGAGGAAGAGGAAGAGGAGAGAGAGGAAGAGACCAGGAGAAAGAGGAAGAGGAAAGAGAGGAAGAGACCAGGAGGAAGAGGAAGAGAGAGGAAGAGACCAGGCCGAAGAGGAAGAGAGAGATGAAGAGAGCAGGAGGGTCAGAGCAGGAGGAAGAGGAGGAGATTAAGAGACCAGGAGGGTCTGAGCAGGAGGAAGAGGAGATGAAGAGACCAGGAGGGTCAGAGCAGGAGATGAAGGCATTAGTGAAGAAGAAGAAGAAGAAGAAGAAGAAGAAGAAGAAGAAGAAGAAGAAGAAGAAGAAGAAGAAGAAGAAGAAGAAGAAGAAGAAGAAGAAGAAGAAGAAGAAGAAGAAGAAGAAGAAGAAGAAGAAGAAGAAGAAGAAGAAGAAGAAGAAGAAGAAGAAGAAGAAGAAGAAGAAATGTATGTGAGGAAGAGGAAGAGGAAGAGAGAGGGCCAGAGGCAGGGGTCAGGAGGCAGAGGAGACTCCAGCTGGAGCACATGGTGTGTTCTTGTTCTCTACATGTTCCATCACAGCAGCTCAATCTAGCAGCTCTGAGTACGGACACATGTTGAGACGTGTTGCTGAGCTCACCTCCAGCTAGAGAGAGAGATGGAGAGACCAGGACCAGGAGGAAGAGGAAGAGAGAGATGAAGAGACCAGGACCAGGAGGAAGAGGAAGAGAGAGATGAAGAGACATGGACACATGTTGAGACGTGTTGCTGAGCTCACCTTTAGCTCTCTAAGACAGTGGTTCCCAACATCGGGGGCGCGCCCCCCTTGGGGGGCCGCTAAAGATCGCAGTGGGGGCGCCAGGCCTCAGATGAATTGAGGCCAAATATCATATTTAGACTTTTTTTTTTTTTTATATATATAATTGTAAAGCAATACGTGATTGTCACTAAAAGCCTTGTCTTTTCATTACAATAAAATATAAAAAATAATTGATTAATTAATTTGAATACAAATTCAAGTTAGTATTAAAGGCATAAAAAGACAAATGTATAATTCTTTCTTTAATAGAAATATTTCTTCTGCCCGTAAAGTGTCCAAACCAGGCTTTACGCTGCGCCGTGTTACGGCTGCGCCGGGTTTTGGTCCGACCTCCTCTAGCGCCATAACCCACCGGACGCATCCCAGAAGCGTTTCAGAAGCGTAGCGTCTGAAAGAGTTTTTTAACCACTTTCACAAGATGTTAAACTACTGAATGGCTCTGTACTGTACCTACAAGTATTAATTAACTTTAAAACATTAATATGTAGTTGTTACCTTCCACTCCACAAACGGCAGTGACTAAAACCAGGCCTTGTCCTTTCTGATGTTGTCCTTGGAGTAAGCATTGGTTACATCATATAAAATAGTGTGTTTTTCCACTTCCATGATGAAAACCTCGTCGTCCATTGTGCGTATCGTGGTGGAGGTGTTGTGATGAAGGAGGGGGGTCTGCTCAATTAGTATATGTGGGGGACGGGCCTGGCCCGGATGCTCACCTTTCCACTTCCTGCGAGGGGGGGCTGCCTGCCCGACCTTACGTTACGGCTGCACCGCGGCAAAAATAGGATTCATCCTAATTTTAGAGAAGCGCTGCGCCGAGCCGCTTCTGGGACGCGTCTGAGCCGTAACGCGGCGCGTGTGGTGGAATAGCACCCATTGACTAGAGTGGCCGCGATCCTTACGACCGCCGCGGCGCAGCGCAGCCATAACGCGGCGCAGCACAGCCGTAACACGGCGCAGCACAGCCATAACGCGGCGCAGCACAGCGCAGACGGACCCGGTGGAAACTGGGGGTTAGGCCATGATTTAACAATAAATAGGTTAAACAGTATGAAATACCACGTACTGTCGGCCCTCCCATGCCACCCTGACCTCTTGCCCCCCCTTTCCCCCCCCATGTAACATGTTCTAGACCCCCCACTGTGTGAGGTGAGCCAGGTAACACACTGCTGCTGCTCTGGCAGTGATAACTGGGAGCCTCTCATTAGGAATAGAACAGCCAACACGTCTGCAAACACACACTCTGTCAGAAGTGTGCAGCTGTTAAAGCCACTGCCAGCCGGTCCAGCAGCGATCAGGAATCACAAAGGAAGTCCTTTAACGTCACACTCCGAGAAAAGGACGTGTCATTGCTCTGAAAACACATTTCCTCACTCCCTCCCTCTTCGTGTGGAGGAAAGGACGCAAGTTCAAAACTGGGGGTAACCCCCAGTTTCCACCGGGTCCGTCTGCGTCGCGTTGCAGCTGCGCCGCGGCGTTCGCAAAGATCGCGGCCACTCTAGTCAATGGGTGCTATTCCACCACACGCGGCGTGTTACGGCCCGTCCACACTACAGCTTCGACAGCTTCAAAGACGGTTTCCAACGTGTCTGCTCATTCACTTTGAATGGGGTGAAGTCACGTTGCCTCGCTTTTCGCTGAACTGAATTGTGGGTAGCATAGCGGTCCGTCTCCGGCGTCTCCGTTCAACTTCTGACACCGGAGACGCCGGAGTAGCCAGCACCAGCCAATCAAATCATATGCCAGTACAAGCTCTAGCCAATAAAACCACTGCTTGTGTGTCAGGGGCGGGAGATTCATGTGATTGGTTGTTGGTCGAGCTTCAGACGCGCCCAGCTCCAAGCTTTTTTTAAGCTGTAGTGTGGACGGGCCTTTACGGCTCAGAAGCGTCTCAGCGCTGGGCTCCTCTAAAATTAGGATGAATCCTATTTTTGACGCGACGCAGCCGTAAGGTAATGTCGAGCAGGCAGGAAGTGGAACATTCAGAGCTAATATAGCATATATATATATATATGGTGAGAAATATGAAAAATGTGATATATATATCAAACTAATTTTGCAGACCCTATCCCTCCGTAGTCTTTCAAGTCCTCCGGTTTACAGGCACTGTGTAAATGTTAAGCTCAAAGAGCGCTTCAGGCTGAACCCTCAATACAAACACGGAAGGCAGGAGACGTGAGTATGGAAGCAAAAATAATTTAATTTCCAACTCAAAATTCAAACAATACTGATGTGGAATTAATAATCCGGATCTGGGAATAACTACGGGGGGGGGAGAGTGGAGGTCCGTAGTTGAAGATCCGGAGGATGTCGGAGAGAGCAGGCTGAAGCCGGGGTTCGGAGATTCGCAGCGGAACACGGGTGAGATGAGCCGGGGAATCAGAGTTGAATAGAGTGAGCAGGCTGGAGCTGGTAGTGAAGATATCCGAGGTTCGCTGACGAGGTGGTGTTGGCTGGACGTGGCAGGCAGAGTAGTAGACGGATTCTGGGCAGAGAAATACAGGTTTAAGAATATAACTTTGACTTGGAAACTAGGTTAGCTTTCTAGCAATCAATACGTGTTACCAGTGTATCTTTGACGACGAACTGGTGAATACTGGATGAGGAAGCCGGGTATATAAGCAGGTGTGGGTGAGTAGATGAATCAGGTAGATGAGTAGCAGCTGCGGAGGTGAATTGACGGGAACTGAAAGTAGGTCAGCCACGCCCAGCCAGGAAGACAGACAGATACAAACAAACAAACAAACATGAAACAAAAAGAGAAGCAGAAGGAGGGAAAACTGCACATCCTTACAGTACCCCCCCCTCAACGGGAGCCTCCTGGCGACCACCAGGCTTTTCGGGATGAGCCCTGTGGAAATCCCTCACCATAACGGGGTCCATTATCCGAGATCGAGGAACCCAGCAACGCTCCTCCAGGTTGTAACCCTCCCAATCCACCAAGTACTGTAAGCCCCTGCCCCGGCGTCTAACATCCAAGAGTCGATGCACGGTATAGGCAGCATGATCATCAATGACTCGGGGGGGAGGAGGGGGAACGGCCGGAGGGCACAAGTCACTGGTGTGAACTGGCTTGATTTGTGAAACATGAAAAGTGGGATGGATCTTGATGATCCTAGGGAGCTTCAGGCGGACAGCAGAGGGGTTGATTATGCGCTCAATGGGGAAGGGGCCAATAAACCGGGGAGACAGCTTCTTGGACTCGGTAAGGAGGGGGATGTTCTTGGAGGACAACCAAACCGTTTGTCCAGGGGCGTAAAGGGGAGCAACAAGTCTGCGGCGGTTGGCTGATTGCTGGTTCTTGGCGGAAGTCCAGAGGAGGGCAGATCGAGTGTCTCTCCAGATCTTACGGCACCGACGAACATGTTGCAGGACAGATAGAACAGCCAACTCAATCTCCTCTTCGGGAAACAAGGGTGGATGGTACCCTAGAGAGGCTGTTGACCACCAGAAATGTCTTTGGAGAAGGGAGAGTGTGCGGTTAGCACCGGGATGGTTGGAGAAACGGGAGCTGTGAACCCACTGCAGAACTTGGGAACGGACTGAGTTTGGGACAAACAGACGGTTAGGCGGACCGCTACCAGGGTCTGGTTGTTCCAACAGTGCTTCCTGGATAGCGTTACTGATCTCCCAGGTGACGACTCCCACAACACATCTCTGGGGAAGAATAGAGTCCGATGTAGAGACTGGACCCTCAGACGTGAATGATCTGGACAGGGCATCGGGCTTAGTATTCCTGGAACCTGGGCGATAGGTGAGAGTGAAGTTGAAACGTCCAAAGAAGAGAGCCCACCTGGCTTGTCGAGAATTTAGCCGTTTGGCTGATTGAATGTACTCAAGGTTCTTATGGTCGGTCCACACCAGGAATGGCTGCTCGCTGCCCTCGAGCCAGTGCCGCCACTCATCCAATGCCATCTTAACTGCCAGCAGCTCCCTGTTTCCCACATCATAGTTTCTCTCAGCTGGGGAGAGACGGCGAGAGAAGAAAGCATAAGGATGAATCTTGTTGTTTGGCCCGGAAGTCTGAGACAGAACAGCGCCAACTCCGATGTCAGAGGCGTCAACTTCGACCACAAATTGTCTGCTTGAGTCAGGCTGGATGAGAATGGGGGCTGAAATGAACAGAGACTTAAGTCTAAGAAAAGCGTTGTTAGCTTCAGGGGTCCAGGAGAACTTGATCTTGATAGAGGTGAGACTGGAGAGTGGAGCAGCAACCTTGCTATAATCCTTGATGAACCGGCGATAGAAGTTTGCAAACCCCAGGAAACTTTGCAACTCCTTCCGAGAAGTGGGGACTGGCCACTCTGAGACTGCGAGAATCTTCCCTGGATCCGCCTCCAACCTGCCTTGCCGGATGATTTATCCAAGGAAACTGACCCGTTCCTGGTGAAACTCACACTTTTCTGCCTTGACGTAGAGCTTGTTTTCAAGCAGCCTCTGAAGAACCAGACTGACGTGTCTTTGGTGTTCCTCCAGGCTCTTGGAGAAGATCAGAATATCGTCGATGTACACAAAGACAAACTGGTTGAGATAATCACGCAATACATCATTTACCAGGGACTGAACAACTGCTGGGGCATTTGAGAGTCCAAAGGGCATGACGAGATACTCAAAGTGGCCAAGGGGGGTGTTAAAGGCAGTCATCCACTCATCACCTTGGCTGATACGAACCAAGTGATAGGCATTTCTGAGATCGAGTTTTGAGAAGATGGTGGCACCTTGGAGTGGCTCAAAAGCAGAGTTGATCAGGGGAAGTGGGTACTTATTCTTAACTGTGATGTTATTTAACCCACGGAAGTCAATACAGGATCGAAGAGATTTATCTTTCTTGTCCACGAAGAAAAAACCCGCACCCAGAGGGGAGGAAGAAGGACGAATTATTCCAGAAGCCAGGGAATCACTGATATATTTCTCCATGGTCTCTCTCTCAGGCCGGGACAGATTATAGAGCTTGCTGGTGGGTAACGGAGCCCCAGGAAGCAAAACAATGGGACAATCATATGGACGGTGAGGAGGGAGAGAGAGAGCCCTATCCTTGCAGAAGACCTCACCCATGTTGTGGTAAACGTTAGGAACGCCGGATAAATCTACCTCTGGAGAGACACATGGAGCAGGTAACGGGTTAACAGGAACTGGAGGCACAGCTGACTGTAGACAGTTAAGGTGACACTTCTGATTCCATTCAATGATCCTTCCTCCAGCCCAGTCAATATTAGGATTGTGGGGTAACCAAGTACCAAAGGAGTAGTTGGAGAGGAAATAACCTTAAGCTGGATTTTTTCTCTGTGATTTCCTGAAATAATCAGAGTAACAGGGTTGTGACTGCTGAGTTACTCTAGAGATGCGTTGACCGTTTAAGGCATAAGCAGTCATAGGATCCTGTAAGGATTCCAACTTAAGTCCCAGCTGGTTGGCAAGTTCTAGGTCTACAAAACTATCTTCAGCGCCTGAGTCAATGAGGGCAGAGAGGGGCAAGGTCTGAGAGCTTGTACAGAGTCTGGCAGGAATGATAAATCGGCGCAGGGTTGGGGCAACAATAGATGGGGAAAGTGAGCTCGTCAGGACTCCCAAACGTACTGACGAGCCTCTGCGTTAGGGCGAACAGGACAACCAGCAATGAGATGCCCAAACTTGCCACAATACAGGCACTCACCCAACCTCATACGTCGAAGGCGTTCCTCAGGAGATAGTCCGGTACATCCCAACTGCATCGGTTCCTCCTTAGCCAAAGGAGGCACGCGAGGTGAAGAGGTGAATCCAGAGGGTGTGGAAACAGAAGGAGCAAATCTGGGTGAGTAGCTCGGTTTACTTGGAAAAGCAAAAGGAGAACGTTGCCCTTTCTCCGCACGGCGCTCCCGCAACCGGCTGTCGAGGCGAGACACCAGGGTAATTAAGGCTTGGAGGTCTGCAGGCACGTCTCGTGCAGCCAGCTCATCCTTTAGTTGATCCTTCAACCCCTTAACAAAAACTGCCCTTAGAGCCGCCTCGTCCCAACTGGCCTCTGCCGCCAGTATGCGGAACTCGATAGAGTAATCCGCCACGGTTCGATTCCCTTGTTGTAGTGTTAACAGACGATTAGCAGCAGAGCCGGAGTAGTCAGGGTGATCAAAAACAATGGACAACTGTTCAGAAAAAAACTCTAAAGGAAAGGGTGTCATAATCCACAGATGAACTCAGTGCTTCAGCCCAGTCTAATGCTTTGCCACGAAGCAAATTCAAAACATAATTCATCTTGGTTACATCCGAAGGAAAGGTCAAGGGACGCTGACGAAATACCTTATTGCATTGAAAAAGGAATCCCCTGCATTTCTCCACCTCTCCATGAAAAGGCTCTGGGTCGGTGATGTGGAAATCCCGGCATGGAGTCGATACAGGAGGAGGATTTGAGGTGGCAGGGATTGCAGCGGAAGATGTCAGGGTTGAGATCTGGGCAGAAAGGTTTGTGATGCTTTGAGTCATGGAAAGATTGCTTTCCACCAAAACTTGGATTAACCGTTCATGTTGGCCAAGAAGATTTCCCTGATGAGTCAGGGCGTGCTGAACAGCGGAGGGATCCGATCCAGTGTTTGAGGGGTTCATAGTGACCAGTTCGTACTGTTAAGCTCAAAGAGCGCTTCAGGCTGAACCCTCAATACAAACACGGAAGGGAGGAGACGTGAGTATGGAAGCAAAAATAATTTAATTTCCAACTCAAAAGTCAGACAATACTGATGTGGAATTACTAATCCGGATCTGGGAATAACTACGGGGGGGGGGGGGGGGGGGAGAGTGGAGGTCCGTAGTTGAAGATCCGGAGGATGTCGGAGAGAGCAGGCTGAAGCCGGGGTTCGGAGATTCGCAGCGGAACACGGGTGAGATGAGCCGGGGAATCAGAGTTGAATAGGGTGAGCAGGCTGGAGCTGGTAGTGAAGATAATCCGAGGTTCGCTGACGAGGTGGTGTTGGCTGGACGTGGCAGGCAGTGTAGCAGACGGATTCTGGGCAGAGAAATACAGGTTTAAGAATATAACTTTGACTTGGAAACTAGGTTAGCTTTCTAGCAATCAATACGTGTTACCAGTGTATCTTTGACGACAAACTGGTGAATACTGGATGAGGAAGCCAGGTATTTAAGCAGCTGTGGGTGAGTAGATGAATCATGGACTTAATCCATGACAAACTGGAGTTGAGACCAGGAGGCAGAGTCGCAGTCTTACACGCTTCTCTGCGCTCTCTCCTAGGTAGTCACCCATAGGAATCCCGAACCCAATAAAATACCCAATATTAGCGGTATGTGTGTCTGCCCAAGGACAATTTAAGGTAAAACCTAATAGAGGTGTCATACATAATAACCTAATAAAAGTAAATGTAACAACTACTACAGTGCAACAAAACAGAAAGATTAAATGTGGTCTCTTAAACATAAGATCTCTAGCATCTAAAGCAATATTGGTAAATGATTTAATATCAGATTATAATATTGATATATGCTGTCTCACTGAAACTTGGTTGAGACATGAAGAATATGTCAGCATAAATGAGGCCACTCCACCCAGCCATGTCAACACTCATATTGCTCGAGGCACGGGCCGAGGAGGTGGAGTTGCAGCAATCTTTGACTCAAGTTTACTTATCAATACTAAACCAAAATTAAATTATACCTCTTTTGAAAGCCTCGTTTTTAGTCTTACGCATCCGACCTGGAAAACTTTGCAGCCAATCTTATTTGTTACAGTGCATCGTGCACCAGGTCCTTATTCAGAATTCTTATCAGAATTCTCTGAGTTTTTATCAACTTTGGTTCTTAAAACAGACAAAGTAATTATCGTAGGTGACTTTAATATTCATGTTGACGATGATAAAAATAGCCTTACTGTTGCATTTAACTCTATATTAGATTATGTTGGTTTCTGTCAGAGTGTAAATAAACCAACCCACTGCTATAATCACACTCTCGACCTTGTTCTGACTTATGGTATTGAAATTGAGCAACTATTAGTCGAACCGCATAATCCTGCTTTATCCGACCATTTCTTAGTAACTTTTGAAGTACTGTTACTAGACTAAAAAGCATTAGTCAAAAGCTCTTGCAGCAGAAACCTATCTGTTAGTGCTATAGCCACATTTAAGGAAGAGATTCCACCAATACTTAACTCGATAGCATGTCTGCATGTAGGGGAGGAAACTTATAAAAAATGTACACCACCCCAAATTGATCATGTTGTTGATAGTGCTATAGATGCGTTGCGAATAAAATTAGACTCTATTGCTCCTTTGAAAAAGAAGAAAATAAAACAACATAGATTAGCTCCATGGCATAATGCCGAAACCCGCAAAATAAAGCAAAGGTCTAGACAACTTGAAAGGATATGGCGTTCCACTAAACTTGAAGAATCTCGTTTAATTTGGCATATTACTCTCAATGAATATAAGAAAGCACTGCGTAAAGCGAGAGCAGCCTACTACTCTTCATTAATAGATGAGAATAAGAATAATGCAACATTTCTTTTCAGCACTGTAGCCAGGCTGACAGAGAGCCACAGCTCCATTGAGCCTTCTATTCCCATAGCACTCAGTAGTAATGATTTTATGTGCTTTTTTAACGATAAAATTGTTACTCTTAGAAACAAAATTAATGACCTCTTGCCTTTGACCAGTATAGTGTTATCAACAGCTCCCGGAATCGTAAGTTCTAATATTACACTAGATAGTAAACTAGAATGCTTTTCAGCCATTAACCTTGAACAATTACATTCAATGATTCTCTCTTCTAAACCATCAACGTGCATGTTAGACCCAATTCCAACTAAGCTGTTGAAGGAAGTTTTTCCATTAATTAGCACTTCTTTATTAAATATTATGAATATGTCTTTATTATCAGGCTATGTTCCACAATCATTCAAAGTAGCAGTGATAAAACCGCTTCTTAAAAAGCACAACCTCGATCCAGAGGTTTTAGCCAACTATAGACCTATTTCTAATCTTCCGTTCCTCTCAAAAATTCTTGAGAAAGCGGTCGCAAAACAGTTGTGTGATTACTTAAAAAACAATGATTTATTTGAAGATTTTCAGTCTGGCTTTAGAACACATCATAGCACAGAGACAGCTCTGGTTAAAGTCATAAATTATATTCTAATAGCCTCAGACAAGGGACTTGTCTCTATTCTTGTGTTGCTCGATCTCAGTGCTGCATTTGATACTATCGACCATGATATCCTATTGCAAAGACTAGAGCACTTAGTTGGCATACAGGGAACTGCTTTAGGCTGGTTTAGGTCCTATCTATCTGAACGCTCTCAGTTTGTACGTGTTAACGATGAATCTTCCACGCAAACCAAAGTTAGCCATGGAGTGCCACAGGGCTCAGTGCTCGGACCTATTTTGTTCACATTATATATGCTTCCGTTAGGCAATATTATAAGGAATCATTCTGTAAACTTTCATTGTTATGCGGATGATACTCAACTATATTTATCAATCAAGCCTGATGAAATTAATCATCTAAATAAAATTCAAAGACTGCCTTAAGGACTTAAAAACGTGGATGACCTTAAACTTTTTGATGTTAAACACGACCAAAACTGAAGTTATTGTACTTGGCCCGAAGCATCTACGAAACAAATGATCTAAAGACATACTAACTATGGATGGCATTTATTTGGCCTCCAGTGAGACTGTAAGGAATCTTGGTATTATATTTGATCAGGATTTATCCTTTAACGCCCACTTAAAATCAATTTCAAGGACTGCCTACTTCCATCTACGTAACATTGCAAAAATCAGGCATATCTTGTCTCAAAACGATGCAGAGAAACTAGTCCATGCATTTGTTACTTCTAGGCTGGATTATTGTAACTCTTTATTATCAGGGAGTACCAAGAAGTCAATCAAGTCGCTTCAGCTGATTCAAAATGCTGCGGCTCGTGTACTAACCAGAGTTAGGAAAAGGGACCACATTACTCCTGTTCTGGCTGCCTTACACTGGCTCCCTATAGAACACAGGATAGAATTTAAATTCTTCTTCTCGCCTACAAAGCCCTTAATGGGCAGGCGCCATCTTACCTTAAAGAACTCATTATACCCTACTGTCCTACTAGGGCATTGCGTTCCAAGAATGCAGGGTTGTTGGTTGTTCCTAGAATCTCTAAAAGTACAATGGGAGCCAGAGCCTTTTCTTATCAAGCTCCACATTTGTTGAATCACCTTCCTTTTTGATAAAGCTTATAGTTAGGGCTGATTAGATTCAGCCCCTAGTTTTGCTGATATAGGCTTAGTTTGTCGGGGGACATCTTACTTCTTCCTTCTCTCTGTCCATACCTGTGTACTCTCATGTTCCGATTAACCCAGCTTCCCCAAATGTCTTTCTTTTGGTGTCTATATACGCTGGGATCCGGAGTCATGGATGATCCTGTGGTCCTGTGTCCTGGATCGCGAGCGCTGGATCTTGAGTCGTGGCTGTGGTCCTGGATCATCGGTCCTGGATGGATATCCTCGTGGATTCATCTTCCTATTATACACACATGCATTTCCAAACATTTGGACTACCTATGTTGCAAATGTATTATCTTTTCAATTTACACACGGCATCTATTGCACGTCTGTCCGTCCTGGGAGAGGGATCCCTCCTCTGTTGCTCTCCCTGAGGTTTCTCCCATTTTTCCCTTTAAACTGGGTTTTCTTTGGAAGTTTTTCCTTGTACGATGTGAGGGTCTAAGGACAGAGGGTGTCGTATTGTTATACTGATATTCTGTACACACTGTGAAGACCACTGAGACAAATGTAACATTTGTGATATTGGGCTATATAAATAAACATTGATTGATTGATTGAATCAGGTAGATGAGTAGCAGCTGCGGAGGTGAATTGACAGGAACTGAAAGTAGGTCAGCCACGCCCAGCCAGGAAGACAGACAGATACAAACAAACAAACATGAAACAAAAAGAGAAGCAGAAGGAGGGAAAACTGCACATCCTTACAGTAAATTATATATATAGAATAATTATGATGATGAATGCATTTTTTTACCACTAAAATACAGCAACACATCTTTGATTCGTCTCGTTTATAACTGGGATATTACAGTTATTATTAACTTTGTCTGTACAAAGTAGCCTGTCCAGGAAATATGCCCAAATCAACAAAAACTGCGAGCTGGCTGGCAAGACGCTCCGCTTCTGAAATGCTTCTGAAACGCGCCCGGTTATGGGGGTTATTCCCTATCTTTATTCAAGAGCGTGGTATTTAAATTTCAGAGCATACTTTATGTATTTATTTCCCTCAAACCCTGTCCTCGCAGTCAAATAGTGCTGCTTGCACTTAGATTTGCTCTGCTTCTGCTCAAACTGTACGCTTGCACTCAGATATATTGCTGCTTACAGATTTTGTCTGCTCTCAGATCTATTCTGTGCGCGCTCGAAATTTTTGTGCAACAATCCTGTCAAAATCCCTCAACCAATAGGAGGCGGGTGCGTTCGCTTCACTTATTACAGCGTCCCGTAAGGGCGGTTACTCTTTGGTTTATAAAGGTTACTGCTGGAGCAGAACAACAGTCTGGAGGAAGAAGTGGGCCGGTCGGAAAAGCCACTAGCAATCCCCCCTCCCCCCGTTGACAATTTACTAGCGATAACGAGGGCCGGTCGAGATTTCCGGGCTGATTTTTAGTCCCAGTACGCCACTGAACGTAGCTATTATGTAAGGTGCTGGTATATATATACTAACCCCCCCAACAAAAGTTGTATATCAAACAAGTGCCGTACATGCTATGTTATAAAGCCGTGGAGGGCTGGAGTTTATAAACCAAAGAGTAACCGCCTGAGAGCAGAACAAATCTGTAAGCAGCAATATATCTGAGTGCAAGCGTACAGTTTGAGCAGAACCACGCTCTTGAATAAAGATAGGGAATAACCCCCATACCCGGTGGGTTATGACGCTGGAGGAGGCCGGACCAAAACCGCGGCGCACAAAAGCCTTTTTTATAGAAATGTAACAACATCAAATCTGTTATTGATGCACAACATTTAACACTTTTAAAGTCATATCTTTGTGGATTTATATTGCATTGATTTAAAACAATAGCTATTTGTGTGCGTTGAAACCTAAGTGTGTGGATGGAGACGTGTGTCTGCTGCCTCAGGAGTCCCCTGGCACCACCAGTCTGAAAGGACTCCTGCTTCAGCTCCAGCTTTCTGAGCCTCTGGGTCTAGCAGCAGGTTCTCGGGGTTCCACCATAACAGCACCAAGACCTCCTGGACACGGCTCTGATCCGCTCAGCCGGGGCTCCTCGAGGCTCCTTCGCCCAGAAGCTCCTTCAGAGCAGAGTCCGGATCCTTTGGCTTTCATCTTTAAGAACTCATTTTCTGATGGATTTTAGTTCTAGGATCAGATTCTATTAGAAAGGTTAGAAATAATAAAAGCTTTGTTAAAACATGAAGTTGAGTCCCTGAGCAGAAGGAGCAGAGGGTCTGCAGAGGAGGAGGGTCTGTTGAAGACACAGGGGAAGGGTTCACTCATGGAGACCACCTGCTAGAGGCTATCAGGTGTAGATGTGAGGGTACCTGCAGTCTGTGCTCTTATCAACATGTGTTCTGTTGTTCATCATCAACTCATGTTGGAACTGAGTCCAGTTTGAATCTGAAATATAGTTTCTTCTCTTTGATGGTGTGTCTTTGACCTCTGTCTGATCTTCTGTCCTCTGCAGACTCTGTCCGGCTGCTGGGGGGGACCGGTCTGTGCTCAGGCAGACTGGAGGTGAACTCTGACCCGTCTGACCCGTCCTGGTCCTCAGTGTGTGAGGCTGACTTTGACCAGCAGGATGCTCAGGTGGTCTGCCGGCAGCTGGGCTGTGGGGCTCCTTCAGTCCTCCAGGGGGCGCTCTATGGAGAAAGGGAGGCTCCAATGGGGACCAAAGAGTTCCAGTGTGGAGGCCATGAGTCTGCTCTCCTGGACTGTAGCTCAGCCTCAGAGAGAAGCACCTGCTCACCTGGCACAGCTGTTAGCCTCACCTGCTCAGGTAGAGAGGAGCTGTGATTGGTTCATGCTGTTCTCCTCACACTCACTGTATTCTCTCTCTGATCTCTCTCTTGTTTCTCTGCAGAGCCTGGTGGTGTTCAGCTGGTGGGAGGAGAGAGTCGCTGTGCAGGAGAGCTGGAGGTGGAACATCAGGGAGAATGGAGACCAGTATACTTTAACTCTCTCTGGACCCTGAAGGCAGCAGGAGTCGCCTGCAGAGAGCTCGACTGTGGCTCTGCTGTCTCTGTGGGAGAGAGATCTGAGTCCCCAGGGAGATCTGTGTGGAGGATCAGATCTGACTGTGTTGAGTCTGGATCTCCTCTGAGGGAGTGTGCAGCAGCAGCACATTACTCTTTCTTCTTCCTGAATCTCACCTGCTCAGGTAAGCCCATCAGTGACATTGTGTATGACATCATCTCTTTGTTAGTCAGTCTCTCTCTCTGACAAAGAGACTCTCTCTCTCTCTCTCTCTCTCTCTCTTACACAGAGACTATCTCTCTCTCTCTCTCTCTCTCTCTCTCTCTCCAGATAAGCTGTTTCAGCCCAACATCTCTGTGTCCTCCTCCATGTACGGGGTCTCCGGGCCCCAGCAGCAGGGGTTCCAGGTGTTCAGAGGCTCCACCTTCACCATCAGTTGCTCCATCCAGCCTCAGTACCCAGGAGGCTCCTTCCTGCTCAGCTCCTCCACTGACAACTACACCCAGCCAGCTGTCAATCACTCTGCCCACTTCCTGTTCCCGGCTGCAGAGCCCGCCCACCAGGGAAGCTACAGCTGTGTTTATCACGTCTCTGCTTTTCCTCAGGACTCCTCCTCTGAGAGCCGTCTGCTCTCCGTCACCGTCACAGGTGAGCTGTTAGAGTTTACTGTAGGACAGAGCGTGATGCTCCCCAGGAGAACGCTGGTGAGTGTTTTACTGTGAGCCCTGAAGCAGTCACACCCTTACATCACATGTAGCTTTCCAGAGCAACGTACAATAAGTGCAATGAACCGTGAAGACATGAATCCAGAACACACATTCTCCAGTCAGCTGTAGTTTACATTGGAGTATTGCCATGAGTACTGACTGTTCAACAGATACAGCTAGCAGCTTCTCCCTACAGTCCTACTGTCTGGTATGAACAGGAGAAAGGGTTGGGGTTGAATGAAGATCTCAAGAAGATGTCGTTTATTGTAACTGTAGAGAGGAGTCTCCATGCTGAAGTGGGTTCAGGTCTCTGTGTGTTTGCTGACTCTTGATGTCATGCTGTCCAGGTGTTCCATCAGATCCAGAACCTTTTATCATCCGAGCCGTCGTCCTGCCACTGACTCAGCTGCTGGTGCTGCTGGTGACCGTCGGACTTTACTTCTACTGCAAGGTACGGAAAGATGTTGTTGTTCCACTTACTGAATGATGAGGTACTGAAACATGTTGTTGTTCCACTGACTGAATGATGAGGTACTGAAACATGTTGTTGTTCCACTGACTGAATGATGAGGCACTGAAACATGTTGTTGTTCCACTGACTGAATGATGAGGGACTGAAACATGTTGTTGTTCCACTGACTGAATGATGAGGTACTGACACATGTTGTTGTTCCACTGACTGAATGAAACAGTAGAGGCTTCTCAATTCTTAGATGTCCCCTCCTCGACTCCCCTCCTCGACTCCCCTCCTCGACTCCCCTCCTCGAGACTTAGTCCCGCCCACAGGAGATGTGAGCGGAGGACCGAGGAGGGGAACCGAGGAGAGAGGAGGGGAAGCAGCAGACGTTTAAAGAAATGAGAACTCCTCTCCTCTGAGCGGTCATATTAAAGCGACGTCCGTTCATTATTACGTGGCAACAGCTGCATCAGCTGTCGAGTGTTTTGTCATATTTTATAATCTCTGTTAGATCAGCTGAACATTGTTCCCCCACATATTTACTTTGAATTCATTGAGAGTGCGGTATAATGAGACAATAACAGGCTACAGATGCGGACACACACAAATATATTTATATAAATATATGCAATTTAAAGTATGAGAGCACTCTCATAATAACGTAACACAATCAGAGACTGGATATATACCCCTCCCCCTCTCTCTCCGGTCGCTGAAATGGGGAATTGAAATTACGGGCCAAAAGTTGTATTTGCAAGTATTAAAAGTAAGCAGAGGACACCAAACCAACTGAGACCCGTCTGTCCACTGCATCTGCGCACTGTACAACACACACCTACACACTGTACAACACGCACCGACACTGTACCACACACACACACACACACACACACACACACACACACACACACACACACACACACACACACACACACACACACACACACACACACACACCTACACACTGTATCACACACACCTACAGCTCCTAAAGCATAATCAGGCTACAGCCGTTGTGTATTTTATTATGTGAAGCACTAAATGGTCTTAGAAAAATATTGACTCTTTGTAGATATCTACTAAACTAAAGCAAATAAAGAGAGTAGGTCTGTTATACTGAGTGATATTGTACACACTGCTCTGCTTTCTGCACGGGCCTCACAGCTGTTCTCACTGTAAACATCGTGTTGCGATGAGAGCAGTTTCTAAAATAATATCCAGGGGATGCATGCAGAGCTGTCATTGGCTGAGATAAGTCCGGCCGTGCGTCACGCCTCCACCGTTCCCGGAAATGCATCCGCGGAGGAGCCGTGGAGGAACCATCAGTGTATCCTCGGTTATAGCTCCTCCAGAGAGCCTCCTCGACGCTCGATCCTCGGTCCTCGGTGTGCATTTAGAGAAATGAGACGTCCTTCAAAATGGCGCGCTGAAATTCATTTCCGGGTCACTACCGGAGGACCGAGGAGTCGAGGAGTTGAGGAGGGGAAATTTGAGTATTGAGAAGCCTCTAGTGTGTGTTATTGAACAGGAGTGATGCAGGAAGTCTCACTGTGTGCTGTCATGTCTCTCCAGGCCACCAGGGGGCGGAGGCCGAGCCGACAGGAGGACATTGAACTGGATTATGATGACCTGGGTGTTCCTGCTGAAGAGGAAGGAGCTCAGGGAGCAGAGTAGCAGCTCCAAGGAGCTCCTCTCACACACAGGGGTTTATCAGCTCTTATAGCTTTTAACCAACGTTAGAAAATATAGCTTTCACTCTGAAAGTCACCAGCAATGTGTTAGTGCCTCATGTTTGCTGACTTCCTGTCAGCTCCAAGCCCATTGGTTCCCACTGAAGATGAAGATCTTTAAAAAACATCACAAGTTAGTTTTATTTAGAAAAGTCAATGCAGTCGGTGCAGTTTGAAAGCAGACACACCAACCCAGGCCGCTCAGGAATTAAGTCGGCCAATTAATGCCATATATTAATGTTCACATATCCTCTAGAAACAGTGTTACAAAACCCAGTGTTTGAATCTAATGTAGTGATTCCTGAGATAACAGGAGGAACGCGTTACAGCGCCACCTAGTGTTGCATTTGTAGACCTCGAGGACAACAAGGTTTTTTTTAATCAACAAATGAGACAAAGTACAGATTTTAAAATGTTACGTTTTTCTCAACAATTCATCTGATCAGCGAGATAGGATATTTTATCCCCTTGTGGGTCACATGGGTCATTTCAGCAGCAGCACCAGATTTAGCTGAACAATATACAGATAGGAATTGAACAAAAGTAAATAGTCCACACACTTCTTATTTCACAACAATGCTGATGTTTTTTTATTGACAGAAGAATGTTGCTGAAGACATTGTTTGTATAAAAATAGCTTTTTTAGAGAAATCCGATTATATTTGTATTTTGCCAAAATGTATAAGATTTTAACTGTTCTTTAATGTTCTTATTTCACATGTACTGAGCTCAGTTTGTAATGATTTTAAATCATTCAGTATTTTTCTTACGTTATATCATGTTTTATGGTATTTTCTGTATTTTGTAGTAATTGAGCTGTTTTTAAGAACTCCACCTATTGGAGAGCATTCCCAAATTCATAAGATATTAAATACTAACATGTTGTAATTAAAAATGTACATCATTTTGTGGAAGTTTCCTTTTTGAAAGGTAATGTGCTTTGTTGTGTGATCAAGATGTGCTTGTTTTTGTATTATTGAGGATTGAACTTATTTCAAAAGATGATCAATAATATGTAATCATTACTTTTTGGACTTTTATGAAACATTTGAATTTCTTTAGAATTTCACTTTATACAAAGAATGCTGATTATTTTTGTGATTTAGGATTTTCCAAAATGCATTAGACTAATTATTTCGTACTTAAAATGTTAACATTGTCCGTAAACAAATGTTTTTGCTTATTCTTATGAATTTTGATTGATTTTGTTGTTTTTTGCATTTCTGAAGAATTTAGCTTTCGCCTATTAAGGTTTTTTGATGTGGCTTTTTTTAACAAATGTTGTATTTGAAGATTGTTCATGATTTTGCTTAAATCTTGCATCACAAATTCTACTTGATTTTATCATGAAGAGTTTTGACCCATTTGGTTTCCACGAGTTACGATGAAGCAAATCGTCTTGAATTCTGAACACAGCAGAATCCTCTAGAAATCATGAGATGTTCAACATCACTGTAATAAATGCTGTCATTTGCTATGTACCAAAAAAATAATAAAACTTCTTTAAAATCCATGAAACTCTGAGAGTGAGCTGATTTCAAAAGTGTTTCTCCTGGTTGGAACATGATGTGTTTGCTTTGTTTCTGTGTGAGAACTAAATCCTTGAGGTTAGTATTGAAATAATCTCAAACAGGGCCGGCCCTTGTCATAGGCAGTGTAGGCGAATGCTAAGGGCGCTTCCATCCATGGGGGGCACCGGAAATTGTGGGGAAGAAAAAACATATGAATTGTATTAACGATATTTAATAACAAAACAATTTCCCAATTTGGGATCAATAAAGTATATTATTATCCTATCTTAACAGCACTAGGCATACATAGCGTACAGCACCCATAAACTATGGCAGGGATCTGCAACCTGTTTGACCCAAAGAGAAATGTTGCCCCCTTTTCCACCCATTCTTTTGTCTGGAGCCGCACAACATATCTGATAGCTTACTTTAAAATAACTTAAACACAGCACTTGGGGAGTCCTCTGCACATTTGAAGGAAATAAATACAATTACAATGGGCCCACTTTGAAATAACTAAAAACCTACACACTGTGAAACAGCTCATGTCAGTTCAACTTGCAAATGAAAGTCCACCTGCTGCAAATCAAGTCAACTTGAAGACAATCTTTGTTTCAACTCATTAATGCAAGTAAACCTCGTTGATATGACTTAAAGGTTGTAGTTGGGTTAACATTGTTTTTTAAGTTGTTTAAGTTGTTTAAATTGATTTAACTTTAAACTCAGAGTTGAAACAAATACCAATCTGACATTATTATCTCCACAGTGACGCAGATGCAAAAAAAGTAATGCTCAGATTAGTTATTATTACATGGAGTATTGATCAGATTAGTTATTATTAAATAGAGTATTGATCAGATTAGTTATTATTATTACATAGAGTATTGATCAGATTAGTTAGTATTACATAGAGTATTGATCAGATTAGTTGTTATTATTACACAGAGTATTGATCAGATTAGTTATTATTACATAGAGTATTGATCAGATTAGTTATTATTACATAGAGTATTGCTCAGATTAGTTATTATTACATAGAGTATTGATCAGATTAGTTATTATTACAGAGAGTATTGATCAGATTAGTTATTATTACATAGAGTATTGATCAGAATAGTTATTATAACACAGAGTATTGATCAGATTAGTTATTATTACATAGAGTATTGATCAGATTAGTTATTATTAAATAGAGTATTGATCAGATTAGTTATTATTAAATAGAGTTTGATCAGATTAGTTATTATTACATAAAGTATTGATCAGATTAGTTATAATTACATAGAGTATTGATCATATTAGTTATTATTACACAGAGTATTCTCAGATTAGTTATTATTACATAGAGTATTGATCAGATTAGTTATTATTACATAGATTATTGATCAGATTAGTTATTATTACATGGAGTGTTGCTCATATTAATTATTATTACATAGAGTATTGCTCCGATTAGTTATTATTACACAGAGTATTGATCAAATTAGTTATTATTACATAGAGTATTGCTCAGATTAGTTATTATCACATAGAGTATTGATCAGATTAGTTAGTATTATTACATAGAGTATTGATCATATTAGTTAATATTAAATGGAGTATTGATCAGATTAGTTATTATTACAGAGAGTATTGATCAGATTAGTTAGTATTACATAGAGTATTGATCACAATAGTTATTATAACACAGAGTATTGATCAGATTAGTTATTATTACATAGAGTATTGATCAGATTAGTTATTATTACATAGAGTATTGATCAGATTAGTTATTATTACATAGAGTATTGATCAGATTAGTTATTATTACATAGAGTATTGATCAGATTAGTTATTATTACATAGAGTATTGATCAGATTAGTTATTATTACATAGAGTATTGATCAGATTAGTTATTATTACATAGAGTATTGATCAGATTAGTTATTATTACATAGAGTATTGATCAGATTAGTTATTATTACATAGAGTATTGATCAGATTAGTTATTATTACATAGAGTATTGATCAGATTAGTTATTATTACATAGAGTATTGATCAGATTAGTTATTATTACATAGAGTATTGATCAGATTAGTTATTATTACATAGAGTATTGCTCAGATTAGTTATTATTACATAGAGTATTGATCAGATTAGTTATTATTACATAGAGTATTGATCAGATTAGTTATTATTACATAGAGTATTGCTCAGATTAGTTATTATTACATAGAGTATTGATCAGATTAGTTATTATTACATAGAGTATTGATCAGATTAGTTATTATTACATAGAGTATTGATCAGATTAGTTATTATTACATAGAGTATTGATCAGATTAGTTATTATTACATAGAGTATTGATCAGATTAGTTATTATTACATAGAGTATTGCTCAGATTAGTTATTATTACATAGAGTATTGATCAGATTAGTTATTATTACATAGAGTATTGATCAGATTAGTTATTATTACATAGAGTATTGATCAGATTAGTTATTATTACATAGAGTATTGATCAGATTAGTTATTATTACATAGAGTATTGATCAGATTAGTTATTATTACATAGAGTATTGATCAGATTAGTTATTATTACATAGAGTATTGATCAGATTAGTTATTATTACATAGAGTATTGATCAGATTAGT
The DNA here is from genome assembly GCF_902827115.2 of Pseudochaenichthys georgianus. Lineage (NCBI taxonomy): Eukaryota > Metazoa > Chordata > Actinopteri > Perciformes > Channichthyidae > Pseudochaenichthys > Pseudochaenichthys georgianus. Next base: position 37,831 of record NW_027263142.1, read on the forward strand.
TATTATTACATATAT
>NW_027263142.1:38343-58343 GCF_902827115.2 Pseudochaenichthys georgianus
CATCAAACTCACCCAGCTTTCACACACTATTTCATGGGTAATAAAGCCATGTGCACACTGTATTTAAAGTAATGTTAGCCAGCTTTCAGACACTAATTCCTGGGGAAGAAAGTCACCCTGGACGGGTCATCAAATGTGATTGAAATGGACAGATTCCTGTACATTTCAATCACTTTTAATGGGAGTCGTGAGGTGTGGATGAAATGGCCATATCTTCCTTAAATTCACATCAAAGTCACCCAGCTTTCACACACTATTTCATGGGTAATAAAGCCATGTGCACACTGTATTTAAAGTAATGTTAGCCAGCTTTCAGACACTAATTCCTGGGGAAGAAAGTCACCCTGGACGGGTCATCAAATGTGATTGAAATGGACAGATTCCTGTACATTTCAATCACTTTTAATGGGAGTCGTGAGGTGTGGATGAAATGGCCATATCTTCCTTAAATTCACATCAAACTCACCCAGCTTTCACACACTATTTCATGGGTAATAAAGCCATGTGCACACTGTATTTAAAGTAATGTTAGCCAGCTTTCAGACACTAATTCCTGGGGAAGAAAGTCACCCTGGACGGGTCATCAAATGTGATTGAAATGGACAGATTCCTGTACATTTCAATCACTTTTAATGGGAGTCGTGAGGTGTGGATGAAATGGCCATATCTTCCTTAAATTCACATCAAAGTCACCCAGCTTTCACACACTATTTCATGGGTAATAAAGCCATGTGCACACTGTATTTAAAGTAATGTTAGCCAGCTTTCAGACACTAATTCCTGGGGAAGAAAGTCACCCTGGACGGGTCATCAAATGTGATTGAAATGGACAGATTCCTGTACATTTCAATCACTTTTAATGGGAGTCGTGAGGTGTGGATGAAATGGCCATATCTTCCTTAAATTCACATCAAACTCACCCAGCTTTCACACACTATTTCATGGGTAATAAAGCCATGTGCACACTGTATTTAAAGTAATGTTAGCCAGCTTTCAGACACTAATTCCTGGGGAAGAAAGTCACCCTGGACGGGTCATCAAATGTGATTGAAATGGACAGATTCCTGTACATTTCAATCACTTTTAATGGGAGTCGTGAGGTGTGGATGAAATGGCCATATCTTCCTTAAATTCACATCAAACTCACCCAGCTTTCACACACTATTTCATGGGTAATAAAGCCATGTGCACACTGTATTTAAAGTAATGTTAGCCAGCTTTCAGACACTAATTCCTGGGGAAGAAAGTCACCCTGGACGGGTCATCAAATGTGATTGAAATGGACAGATTCCTGTACATTTCAATCACTTTTAATGGGAGTCGTGAGGTGTGGATGAAATGGCCATATCTTCCTTAAATTCACATCAAACGCACCCAGCTTTCACACACTATTTCATGGGTAATAAAGCCATGTGCACACTGTATTTAAAGTAATGTTAGCCAGCTTTCAGACACTAATTCCTGGGGAAGAAAGTCACCCTGGACGGGTCATCAAATGTGATTGAAATGGACAGATTCCTGTACATTTCAATCACTTTTAATGGGAGTCGTGAGGTGTGGATGAAATGGCCATATCTTCCTTAAATTCACATCAAACTCACCCAGCTTTCACACACTATTTCATGGGTAATAAAGCCATGTGCACACTGTATTTAAAGTAATGTTAGCCAGCTTTCAGACACTAATTCCTGGGGAAGAAAGTCACCCTGGACGGGTCATCAAATGTGATTGAAATGGACAGATTCCTGTACATTTCAATCACTTTTAATGGGAGTCGTGAGGTGTGGATGAAATGGCCATATCTTCCTTAAATTCACATCAAACTCACCCAGCTTTCACACACTATTTCATGGGTAATAAAGCCATGTGCACACTGTATTTAAAGTAATGTTAGCCAGCTTTCAGACACTAATTCCTGGGGAAGAAAGTCACCCTGGACGGGTCATCAAATGTGATTGAAATGGACAGATTCCTGTACATTTCAATCACTTTTAATGGGAGTCGTGAGGTGTGGATGAAATGGCCATATCTTCCTTAAATTCACATCAAACTCACCCAGCTTTCACACACTATTTCATGGGTAATAAAGCCATGTGCACACTGTATTTAAAGTAATGTTAGCCAGCTTTCAGACACTAATTCCTGGGGAAGAAAGTCACCCTGGACGGGTCATCAAATGTGATTGAAATGGACAGATTCCTGTACATTTCAATCACTTTTAATGGGAGTCGGTGTGGATGGCCTGTTGAATCCGATTTTGAGCACTCTTTTCCCCGCATAAACTAGTTTAAATCACCGTTAAACACTTATTCTGTTGATGTCTATATAACCGACTTCCCGCTATGCATTAAGTCGGTTATATGGACCCTGTACACTAGGCATACCGCGGCCGGTAGTAAATGTCCAACCATTGTACCCTCTGGTCCCTAGGGTATGTTAGGATTGTCGTATTGCCATGAGAGGGGGGCAGACCGGTGACAAAGTCCAGAGCAATATGTGACCAGGGTCGACTAGGGATTGGAAGGGGCTGGAGCAAACCTGCAGGTTTCTGATGAGAGGCCTTACTCCTGGCACATACTCTACAGGCTGAGACGAATTCCCTTGTATCCTTGTCGACTGTTGACCACCAGAAATGTCTTTGGAAAAGGGAGAGTGTGCGGTTAGCACCGGGATGGTTGGAGAAACGGGAGCTGTGAACCCACTGCAGAACTTGGGAACGGACTGAGTTTGGGACAAACAGACGGTTAGGCGGACCGCTACCAGGGTCTGGTTGTTCCAACAGTGCCTCCTGGATAGCGTTACTGATCTCCCAGGTGACGACTCCCACAACACATCTCTGGGGAAGAATAGAGTCCGATGTAGAGACTGGACCCTCAGACGTGAATGATCTGGACAGGGCATCGGGCTTAGTATTCCTGGAACCTGGGCGATAGGTGAGAGTGAAGTTGAAACGTCCAAAGAAGAGAGCCCACCTGGCTTGTCGAGAATTTAGCCGTTTGGCTGATTGAATGTACTCAAGGTTCTTATGGTCGGTCCACACCAGGAATGGCTGCTCGCTGCCCTCGAGCCAGTGCCGCCACTCATCCAATGCCATCTTAACTGCCAGCAGCTCCCTGTTTCCCACATCATAGTTTATCTCAGCTGGGGAGAGACGGCGAGAGAAGAAAGCACAAGGATGAAGCTTGTTGTTTGGCCCGGAAGTCTGAGACAGAACAGCGCCAACTCCAATGTCAGAGGCGTCAACTTCGACCACAAATTGTCTGCTTGAGTCAGGCTGGATGAGAATGGGGGCTGAAGTGAACAGAGACTTAAGTCTAAGAAAAGCGTTGTTAGCTTCAGGGGTCCAGGAGAACTTGATCTTGATAGAGGTGAGACTGGAGAGTGGAGCAGCAACCTTGCTATAATCCTTGATGAACCGGCGATAGAAGTTGGCAAACCCCAGGAACCTTTGCAACTCCTTCCGAGAAGTGGGGACTGGCCACTCTGAGACTGCGAGAATCTTCCCTGGATCCGCCTCCAACCTGCCTTGCCGGATGATGTATCCAAGGAAACTGACCCGTTCCTGGTGAAACTCACACTTTTCTGCCTTGACGTAGAGCTTGTTTTCAAGCAGCCTCTGAAGAAACAGACTGACGTGTCTTTGGTGTTCCTCCAGGCTCTTGGAGAAGATCAGAATATCGTCGATGTACACAAAGACAAACTGGTTGAGATAATCACGCAATACATCATTTACCAGGGACTGAACAACTGCTGGGGCATTTGAGAGTCCAAAGGGCATGACGAGATACTCAAAGTGGCCAAGGGGGGTGTTAAAGGCAGTCATCCACTCATCACCTTGGCGGATACGAACCAAGTGATAGGCATTTCTGAGATCGAGTTTTGAGAAGATGGTGGCACCTTGGAGTGGCTCAAAAGCAGAGTTGATCAGGGGAAGTGGGTACTTATTCTTAACTGTGATGTTATTTAACCCACGGAAGTCAATACAGGGTCGAAGAGATTTATCTTTCTTGTCCACGAAGAAAAACCCCGCACCCAGAGGGGAGGAAGAAGGACGAATTATTCCAGAAGCCAGGGAATCACTGATATATTTCTCCATGGCCTCTCTCTCAGGCCGGGACAGATTATAGAGCTTGCTGGTGGGTAACGGAGCCCCAGGAAGCAAAACAATGGGACAGTCATATGGACGGTGAGGATGGAGAGAGAGAGCCCTATCCTTGCAGAAGACCTGACCCATGTTGTGGTAAACGTTAGGAACGTCGGATAAATCTACCTCTGGAGAGACACATGGAGCAGGTAACGGGTTAACAGGAACTGGAGGCACAGCTGACTGTAGACAGTTAAGGTGACACTTCTGATTCCATTCAATGATCCTTCCTCCAGCCCAGTCAATATTAGGATTGTGGGGTAACCAAGTACCAAAGGAGTAGTTGGAGAGGAAATAACCTTAAGCTGGATTTATTCTCTGTGATTTCCTGAAATAATCAGAGTAACAGGTTGTGACTGCTGAGTTACTCTAGAGATGCGTTGACCGTTTAAGGCATAAGCAGTCATAGGATCCTGTAAGGATTCCAACTTAAGTCACAGCTGGTTGGCAAGTTCTAGGTCTACAAAACTATCTTCAGCGCCTGAGTCAATGAGGGCAGAGAGGGGCAAGGTCTGAGAGTTTGTACAGAGTCTGGCAGGAATGAGAAATCGGCGCAGGGTTGGGGCAACAATAGATGGGGAAAGTGAGCTCGTCAGGACTCCCAAACTTACTGACGAGCCTCTGCGTTTGGGCGAACAGGACAACCAGCAATGAGATGCCCAAACTTGCCACAATACAGGCACTCACCCAACCTCATACGTCGAAGGCGTTCCTCAGGAGATAGTCCGGTACGTCCCAACTGCATCGGTTCCTCCTTAGTCAAAGGAGGCACGCGAGGTGAAGAGGTGAATCCAGAGGGTGTGGAAACAGAAGGAGCAAATCTGGGTGAGTAGCTCGGTTTACTTGGAAAAGCAAAAGGAGAACGTTGCCCTTTCTCCGCACGGCGCTCCCGCAACCGGCTGTCGAGGCGAGACACCAGGGTAATTAAGGCTTGGAGGTCTGCAGGCACGTCTCGTGCAGCCAGCTCATCCTTTAGTTGATCCTTCAACCCTTTAACAAAAACTGCCCTTAGAGCCGCCTCGTCCCAACGGGCCTCTGCCGCCAGTGTGCGGAACTCGATAGAGTAATCCGCCACGGTTTGATTCCCTTGTTGTAGTGTTAGCAGACGATTAGCAGCAGAGCCGGAGTAGTCAGGGTGATCAAAAACAATGGACAACTGTTCAGAAAAAAACTCTAAAGGAAAGGGTGTCATAATCCACAGATGAACTCAGTGCTTCAGCCCAGTCTAATGCTTTGCCACGAAGCAAATTCAAAACATAATTCATCTTGGTTACATCCGAAGGAAAGGTCAAGGGACGCTGACGAAATACCTTATTGCATTGAAAAAGGAATCCCCTGCATTTCTCCACCTCTCCATGAAAAGGCTCTGGGTCGGTGATGTGGAAATCCCGGCATGGAGTGGATACAGGAGGAGGATTTGAGGTGGCAGGGATTGCAGCGGAAGATGTCAGGGTTGAGATCTGGGCAGAAAGGTTTGTGATGCTTTGAGTCATGGAAAGATTGCTTTCCACCAAAACTTGGATTAACCGTTCATGTTGGCCAAGAAGATTTCCCTGATGAGTCAGGGCGTGCTGAACAGCGGAGGGATCCGATCCAGTGTTTGAGGGGTTCATAGTGACCAGTTCGTACTGTTAAGCTCAAAGAGCGCTTCAGGCTGAACCCTCAATACAAACACGGAAGGGAGGAGACGTGAGTATGGAAGCAAAAATAATTTAATTTCCAACTCAAAAGTCAGACAATACTGATGTGGAATTACTAATCCGGATCTGGGAATAACTACGGGGGGGGGGGGGGGGAGAGTGGAGGTCCGTAGTTGAAGATCCGGAGGATGTCGGAGAGAGCAGGCTGAAGCCGGGGTTCGGAGATTCGCAGCGGAACACGGGTGAGATGAGGCAGGCAGTGTAGCAGATGGATTCTGGGCAGAGAAATACAGGTTTAAGAATATAACTTTGACTTGGAAACTAGGTTAGCTTTCTAGCAATCAATAGGTGTTACCAGTGTATCTTTGACGACGAACTGGTGAATACTGGATGAGGAAGCCGGGTATATAAGCAGGTGTGGGTGAGTAGATGAATCAGGTAGATGAGTAGCAGCTGCGGAGGTGAATTGACGGGAACTGAAAGTAGGTCAGCCACGCCCAGCCAGGAAGACAGACAGATACAAACAAACAAACATGAAACAAAAAGAGAAGCAGAAGGAGGGAAAACTGCACATCCTTACAGTAAATTATATATATAGAATAATTATGATGATGAATGCATTTTTTACCACTAAAATACAGCAACACATCTTTGATTCGTCTCGTTTATAACTGGGATATTACAGTTATTATTAACTTTGTCTGTACAAAGTAGCCTGTCCAGGAAATATGCCCAAATCAACAAAAACTGCGAGCTGGCAGGCAAGACGCTCCGCTTCTGAAATGCTTCTGAAATGCTTCTGAAATGCGCCCGGTTATGGGGGTTATTCCCTATCTTTATTCAAGAGCGTGGTATTTAAATTTCAGAGCATACTTTATGTATTTATTTCCCTCAAACCCTGTCCTCGCAGTCAAATAGTGCTGCTTGCACTTAGATGTGCTTCTGCTCAAACTGTACGCTTGCACTCAGATATATTGCTACTTACAGATTTGTTCTGCTCTCAGATTTATTCTGTGCGCGCTCGAAACTTTTGTGCAACAATCCTGTCAAAATCCCTCAACCAATAGGAGGCCAGGTGTCCTTGCGGGTGCGTTCGCTTCACTTATTACAGCGTCCCGTAAGGGCGGTTACTCGTTGGTTTATAAAGGTTACTGCTGGAGCAGAACAACAGTCTGGAGGAAGAAGTGGGCCGGTCGGAAAATTCACTAGCAATCCCACCTCCCCCCGTTGACAATTTACTAGCGATAACGAGGGCCGGTCGAGATTTCCGGGCTGATTTTTAGTCCCAGTACGCCACTGAACGTAGCTATTATGTAAGGCGCTGGTATATATATACTAACTGTGCCCCCCCCCCAACAAAAGTTGTAAATCAAACAAGTGCCATACATGCTATGTTATAAAGCCGTGGAGGGCTGGAGTTTATAAACCAAAGAGTAACCGCCCTTACGGGACGCTGTAATAAGTGAAGCGAACGCACCCGCAGAGGACACCAGGCCTCCTATTGGTTGAGGGATTTTGACAGGATTGTTGCACAAAAGTTTCGAGCGCACACAGAATAAATCTGAGAGCAGAACAAATCTGTAAGCAGCAATATATCTGAGTGCAAGCGTACAGTTTGAGCAGAACCACGCTCTTGAATAAAGATAGGGAATAACTATAGAATAATTATAGAAATGTAACAACATCAAATCTGTTATTGATGCACAACATTTAACACTTTCAAAGTCATATCTTTGTGGATTTATATTGCATTGATTTGAAACAATAGCTATGTGTGTGTGCGTTGAAACCTATGTGTGTGGATGGAGACGTGTGTCTGCTGCCTCAGGAGTCCCCTGGGACCACCAGTCTGAAAGGACTCCTGCTTCAGCTCCAGCTCTCTGAGCCTCTGGGTCCAGCAGCAGGTTCTCTGGGTTCCACCATAACAGCACCAAGACCTCCTGGACACGGCTCTGATCCGCTCAGCCGGGGCTCCTCGAGGCTCCTTCGCCCAGAAGCTCCTTCAGAGCAGAGTCCGGATCCTTTGGCCTTTCTTCCTTTTAGAACTCATTTTCTGATGGATTTTAGTTCTAGGATCAGATTCTATTAGAAAGGTGAGAAATAATAAAAGCTTTGTGAAAACATGAAGTTGAGTCCCTGAGCAGAAGGAGCAGAGGGTCTGCAGAGGAGGAGGGTCTGTTGAAGACACAGGGGAAGGGTTCACTCATGGAGACCACCTGCTAGAGGCTATCAGGTGTAGATGTGAGGGTACCTGCAGTCTGTGCTCTTATCAACATGTGTTCTGTTGTTCATCATCAACTCATGTTGGAACTGAGTCCAGTTTGAATCTGAAATATAGTTTCATCTCTTTGATGGTGTGTCTTTGACCTCTGTCTGATCTTCTGTCCTCTGCAGACTCTGTCCGGCTGCTGGGGGGGACCGGTCTGTGCTCAGGCAGACTGGAGGTGAACTCTGAGCCGTCTGACCCGTCCTGGTCCTCAGTGTGTGAGGCTGACTTTGACCGGCAGGATGCTCAGGTGGTCTGCCGGCAGCTGGGCTGTGGGGCTCCGTCAGTCCTCCAGGGGGCGCTCTATGGAGAAGGGGAGGCTCCAATGGGGACCAAAGAGTTCCAGTGTGGAGGCCATGAGTCTGCTCTCCTGGACTGTAGCTCAGCCTCAGAGAGAAGCACCTGCTCACCTGGCACAGCTGTTAGCCTCACCTGCTCAGGTAGAGAGGAGCTGTGATTGGTTCATTCTGTTCTCCTCACACTCACTGTATTCTCTCTCTGATCTCTCTCTTGGTTCTCTGCAGAGCCTGGTGGTGTTCAGCTGGTGGGAGGAGAGAGTCGCTGTGCAGGAGACCTGGAGGTGGAACATCTGGGAGAATGGAGACCAGTGTTGGGCTTTCTCTGGACCCTGAAGGCAGCAGGAGTCGCCTGCAGAGAGCTCGACTGTGGCTCTGCTGTCTCTGTGGGAGTGAGAGAGTCCTCGGTGAGAGATGTGTGGTGGATCAGATCTCTCTGTGTTGAGTCTGGATCTGCTCTGAGGGAGTGTGCAGCATCAGATTACACTTCCTACTTCCTGAATCTCACCTGCTCAGGTGAGCCCATCAGTGACATTGTGTATGACATCATGTGTCTCTTTGTTAGTCAGTCTCTCTCTCTGACAAAAGAGACTCTCTCTCTCTCTCTCCCCCCATCTCTCTCTCTCTCTCTCTAGGCTCCCCCAAAGCTCCTATCTCTCTCTCTCTCTCTCTCTGCGCCCCAATCTCTCTCGCCTCTCGCTCTATCTCTCTCTTCGCCCCATCTCTCTCTCTCTCTCTCTCTCTCTCTCTGACAAAGAGACTCTCTCTCTCTCTCTGTCCCTCTCTCTCTCTCCCCCTTCTCTCTATCCCTCTCTCTCTCTATCTATCCCTCTCTCTCTCTATCTATCCCTCTCTCTCTCTCTATCTATCCCTCTCTCTCTCCCCCATCTCTCTCTCTCTATCCCTCTCTCTCTCCCCCATCTCTCTCTCTCTCTCTCTCTCTCTCTCTGATTGTGAGTGGACCGGTGAGTATAGCGGAGAGCGATCGTTTAAAGTTTTACAACTTTTCAAACCATTGTTTGCAATTCACTTTTCTCTGGGTGATAGTTTATGTCTTTGTGCATCACTTCGCCGACTTTAGTGTTTTTTGGTGGTGTTGTTTGGTTGCACTGGTGAATTGTTTGTCTAATTGTTTGTCGAGCGGCTGCAGCTGCAGTGACGCCGCCAGGTATGGCGTTCCGTGGCAGCTGCACTGTGTTAGAGAAGCTGACTCGCCAACACGCCATCAAGCTCTCTCCACCCTGTCGGTGTGTGGTCTGGCTGTGGGGGCTGTGGTGGGATATGGCAGAGTTAAATCTGCCTCCCGCATGAACAGTGCAGTGGTTATTTTTTTAGACTGCACGGAGAAAGCTAACCAGCTGGTGGAGAGCGGGCTAGTGATTAAAGGGACGCTGTTACCCGTGCTACCCCTTGTCACTCCAGCTAAAAAAGTCATCATCTCTAATGTACCCCCGTTTCTGAGAAACGATTTGTTGGAGAGAGAGCTGGCTCGACACGGGCAGCTTGTGTCTCCCATTAAGTTGATCCCCCTGGGCTGCAAATCCCCGCACCTCAAGCACGTTGTGTCTTTTAGGAGACAGGTGCTTATGGTCCTGAAGAAGGATGAAGGGGAATTAAATCTGACTCTCAAGTATAAAATTGATGATTTTGTGTATACTGTCCATGTTACGTCTGACAGTTTGAGATGCTATGGTTGTGGAGCGGCAGGACACCAGATCCGCGTGTGCCCGGAGAGGGCGGATGACGCGCCCGGGGTGTCTGCGCTCGCAGCTGGCCCGACGGTGCCTGCGGCAGAGCCGCTACAGATTGCCTTGTCCGCGGCCGGGCCGCCAGTGCTGGGGTCTGCGCCCGCGGCAGAGCCGCTGCAGGTCCCTTTGCCCGCTGCCGGGCCGCCGGTGCTGGGGTCCGCGGCAGAGCCGCTGCCGTTTTTTTTGTCCGCGGCCGGGCCGCCGGTGCTGGGGTCCGCGCCAGCGGCGGAGCCACTGTCGGTTGCTTCGCCCGCGGCGGAGCCGCCGGTGGTGGAGCCGCAGGTCAGTCGGTCAGGGGCAGAGCCAACGTTTTCACGCGTGGAAAGCACACAGGCAGCCGGTACACACAGTATCACACATACGGACACTCAGGTCACACAGGAATCAGATAGTGAGCACACTGCAGCCAGAGTGGCTGAGTCTGTTCTGGAGGATGTGGTAATGGATGAGGATTTATTAAGGTTACCTGTTAAAAGAAAACATGAACAAGTGAGCAAAGGAAGTGTGACTCAAACAGGGAAGGTGTCAAAGAAGGAGTTGCTGTGTTCCTCCTCTCAGCCAGAGGGAGTCCCAGAGGACTCAGAGGACAGTGACAGCGAGTCATTCTTTGACATCGTTGAGGTAGCAAAGGGAGAGGAGTATTCTATCCAGAGGATCAGATCCATTTCTGGCGGAAACTAAGGGGTTGAGGGCGGTGAAGGTAGAGGATTTTTTTGGTGATGTGCAGATATTTCACAATGTTGCCAGGGTTCTCATGCGGCGCAAATAAGCTTTAGGGGAACCTTTCTTCAGCGGCCCAGAGAAGGCTCGGTTAAAGAAGATACTTCAGAGGATTAGAGAGGAAACTGCAAAGAATTATGAATAAGTACATCTTGTTTTTTTTGTTTTTTTTTATTTATCTTCAGCCAGGTTTTTGATTTTGTTAGGATGCAACTATAATTTCATTATGAGTGACATAAAGCTGGGCTCTTTAAACATTAACGGTGCTCGAGGGGATGCTAAGAGAGCATCTTTATTTACTTTATTAGGAAACAAGAATTGAAATGTGACGTTTCTCCAGGAAACTCACAGCACTGCTGAGAGTGACTGGAGGAGGGAATGGGGGGGGGAGGGCTTCTTCAGCCATAAGCGCAGCAATAGTGGAGGGGTTGCCATTCTCTTTGCGAGGGGCTTTACACCCTTCTCCTGTGCGGTCGATGAGGTCATCAGGACACTTGCTCAAAATAAATGCTGAATTTGAAAAAGTTAAAATATGTTTTATAAATATGTATGCTCCCAGTGTGGGCGCAGAGAGGCTTTTGTTCTTTGAGAAACTGAAACACACTCTTAGCACCTGTGATAGTGAGGAGTATCTGTTCCTGGGGGGTGACTTCAACTGCACAGAGAACCCTGTGCTGGATAGGAACCACCAGGAGCCGCATGCTGCCTCAAAGAGTGCCTTAATAAGGCTAACAGAAAGCTTTGAGCTGTGTGATGTCTGGAGGCACTTCCACCCGGGCCAGCGGCAGTACACGTGGGTGCACTCTAGGGATAACCTGTTGTCTCTGGCTAGGCTGGATCGGGTCTATGTTTTTAACCATCACATTAATGTGAGCAGAAGCTGCTCCATCAGTCCAGTGGGAATCTCTGACCATTCCCTCGTACAAGTCTCACTTTTCATTAATCATGTTAGGTGTAATAGTGCGTACTGGCACTTTAATGCTTCTCTGTTGGCCGACAACCATTTAAACCATTACAAATGTTCTTAAATTATTTTGGGAAAATTACCGTTTATCTAAGAGAGAGCACAATTCTCTTCAGCAGTGGTGGGATGTAGGTAAAGTGAAGATCAAGCAGCTTTGCCTGCAGTACACTTTCAATGTCACAAAGGACATGGCTAGATCTCTGGGAGCTCTGGAGAGAGAAGTGGTGGAGCTGCAGGGATTGGCAGACTCCACAGGAGAGCGAGAACATGTTGAAGGTTTCAAAAGTAAGAACTCAGCTCTGTCTGACCTGCTGGGTTTCTGCTCAGGGTGCTCTGCTCAGGGTGCTCTGCTCAGGGTGTTCCGCTCAGGGTGCTCTGCTCAGGGTGCTCTGCTCAGATCCCGGTTTCAGAACATCGTGAACATGGATGCTCCCTCTCACTTGTTCTTTGGTCTGGAGCGTAAGAATGGTCAGAGGAGGCTGATGCACTCGAGCCAATGCTGGGCAGCTGCTTCAGGAGTCCGCCAACATTCGTCAGTGTGCTGTGGAGTTCTACAAAGAGCTCTACAGAACAGAGTTCCGGGCAGAGCCAGAGGTGGCGCAGTCGTTCTATGAGGGCCTTCCTAACATCCCTGAGGAGGACCATGCTGAGCTGGAGGCGGAGCTCTCTGCCCAGGAGCTGCAGGAAGCCCTGCAGAGCATGCAGAGTGGGAAGGCTCCTGGCATAGACGGCCTGCCTGCAGACTTCTATAAGGCTCTCTGGCCAGTTATAGGTGACGACCTGCTGAGTGTGCTCAGAGACAGTCTAACTAACGGGAGGTTGCCTCTGAGTTGCAGGAGAGCTGTGCTCACTCTCCTCCCTAAGAAGGAGACCTGCAGGAGATTAAGAACTGGCGTCCTGTGTCTCTCCTCTGTACCGACTACAAGCTGCTTTCCAAAGTGTTAGCGACGAGGCTGAGGAAAGTGATGGAGCATGTCGTTCACGTACACAGACATACCGTGTACCCAGCAGGTTGATAACTGACAACGTGACTCTGACTCCAGATGTTCTGGACCTCTCCGGTTCATTGGGCTGTGTGCTTGGTCTGATTTCTCTAGACCAGGAAAAGGCTTTTGACCGAGTTGAACACCAGTACTTGTGGCAGACGCTGGAAGCTTCTGGGTTCAGCTCTGGTCTCTCAGCCAAGATCCAGGTCTTGTACAGGGACCTTGAGAGTGTGCTGAAGATAAACGGTAGTTTGTGTGCTCCTTTTGAAGCTCAGAGAGGAGTCCGACAGGGCTGCTCTTTGTCCGGGATGCTCTACTCCCTGGCCAGTATTGACAGCTTGTTGTTACCTGGGGGCCTTGGTTGGAAAAGGTAGGCGTGTGGTGCAGTGGGGTGTGCGTTGGTGTTGGGATCAGGGGGTCACAGGTTCAAACCCCACTGCAGTCAGCATGTCCTTGTGTCCCTGAGATACTTCACCCCAAAGTGCTTCTGTGGGGATTGTCCACTGTATTGAGTATGTAAGTCGCTTTGGATAAAAGCGTCTAACAAGTAACATGTAATGTTCATGTTGTTAAAAAACACTCGTGACCACCAGAACATAAAAACAAAACATTTTGGTCAGTCATCAGTTCAAAGATTCAAGTAGTTCAACATGTCCAGACTTATCCAAGATGCCCGACCGCAAATACTTGAAGAAAATAAGTCATGATACCTGGATATACCATACTAGTACTTTTTGTTTTTATTGTTGACACATTCGAAAATATTATAATGACTGAGAGGAGTCCCTGAATATATAACAGCTTATATGAAATTAACGCATCTCTTTTTCAAAAACAAAGAATCAAAACAAACCTGTATAGTGAGACACATTGATAAAACAAAACAATGTACTATTTTCACTAATATTACTATTGTACTGATTACTTCTACTACTCTCTCTCTCTCTCTCTCTCTCTCTCTCTCTCTCTCTCTCTCTCTCTCTCTCTCTCTCTCTCTCTCTCTCTCTCTCTCTCTCTCTCTCTCTCTCTCCAGATAAGCTATTTCAGCCCAACATCTCTGTATCCTCCTCCATGTACGGGGTCTCCGGGGCCCAGCAGCAGGGGTTCCAGGTGTTCAGAGGCTCCACCTTCACCATCAGTTGCTCCATCCAGCCTCAGTACCCAGGAGGCTCCTTCCTGCTCAGCTCCTCCACTCACAACTACACCCAGCCAGCTGTCAATCACTCTGCCCACTTCCTGTTCCCGGCTGCAGAGCCCGGCCACCAGGGAAGCTACAGCTGTGTTTATCATGTCTCTGCTTTTCCTCAGGACTCCTCCTCTGAGAGCCGTCTGCTCTCCGTCACCGTCACAGGTGAGCTGTTAGAGTTTACTGTAGGACAGAGCGTGATGCTCCCCAGGAGAACGCTGGTGAGTGTTTTACTGTGAGCCCTGAAGCAGTCACACCCTTACATCACATGTAGCTTTCCAGAGCAACGTACAATAAGTGCAATGAACCGTGAAGACATGAATCCAGAACACACATTCTCCAGTCAGCTGTAGTTTACATTGGAGTATTGCCATGAGTACTGACTGTTCAACAGATACAGCTAGCAGCTTCTCCCTACAGTCCTACTGTCTGGTATGAACAGGAGAAAGGGTTGGGGTTGAATGAAGATCCTAAGAAGATGTCGTTTATTGTAACTGTAGAGAGGAGTCTCCATGCTGAAGTGGGTTCAGGTCTCTGTGTGTTTGCTGACTCTTGATGTGATGCTGTCCAGGTGTTCCATCCGATCCAGAACCTTTTATCATCGTTGTTCCACTGACTGAATGATGAGGGACTGAAACATGTTGTTGTTCCACTGACTGAATGATGAGGTACTGAAACATGTTGTTGTTCCACTGACTGAATGATGAGGGACTGAAACATGTTGTTGTTCCACTGACTGAATGATGAGGTACTGAAACATGTTGTTGTTCCACTGACTGAATGATGAGGGACTGAAACATGTTGTTGTTCCACTGACTGAATGATGAGGTACTGAAACATGTTGTTGTTCCACTGACTGAATGATGAGGTACTGAAACATGTTGTTGTTTCACTGACTGAATGATGAGGGACTGAAACATGTTGTTGTTCCATTGACTGAATGATGAGGTACTGAAAGATGTTGTTGTTCCACTGACTGAATGATGAGGTACTGAAACATGTTGTTGTTGTTCCACTGACTGAATGATGAGGTACTGAAACATGTTGTTGTTCCACTGACTGAATGATGAGGGACTGAAACATGTTGTTGTTCCACTGATTGAATGACGAGGTACTGAAACATGTTGTTGTTGTTCCACTGACTGAATGATGAGGGACTGAAACATGTTGCTGTTCCACTGACTGAATGAAACAGTGTGTGTTATTGAACAGGAGTGATGCAGGAAGTCTCACTGTGTGCTGCCATGTCTCTCCAGGCCACCAGGGGGCGGAGTCCGAGTCGACAGGAGGACATTGAGCTGGATTATGATGACCTGGGTGTTCCTGCTGAAGAGGAAGGAGCTCCTGGAGCAGAGTAGCAGCTCCTCTCACACACATGGGTTTATCAGCTCTTATAGCTTTTAACCAACGTTAGAAAATATAGCTTTTACTCTGAAAGTCACCAGCAATGTGTTAGGGCCTCATGTTTCCTGACTTCCTGTCAGCTCCAAGCCCATTGGTTCCCACTGAAGATGAAGATCTTTAAAAAAACATCACAAGTTAGTTGTATTTCGAAAAGTCAATGCAATCGGTGCAGTTTGAAAGCAGACACACCAACCCAGGCCGCTCAGGAACTAATTCGGCCAATTAATGCCATATATTAATGTTCACATATCCTCTAGAAACAGTGTTACAAAACCCAGTGTTTGAATCTAATGTAGTGATTCCTGAGATAACAGGAGGAGCGCGTTACAGTGCCACCTAGTGTTGCATTTGTAGACCTCGAGCACAACAAGGTTTTTTTTATATTCAATCAACAAATGAGACAAAGTACAGTTTTTTAAATGTTACGTTTTTCACAACAATTTATCTGATCAGCGAGATAGGATATTTGATCCCCTTGTGGGTCACATGGGTCATTTCAGCAGCAGGACCAGATTTAGCTGAACAATATACAGATAGGAATTTAACAAAAGTAAATAGTCCAAACACTTCTGAACAATGCTGATGTTTTTTAATTGAAAAATGTGATTTCAGGAGAATTCTGCTTGATGTTGGTCTGAAGAAATTGTTTGTAAAAAAAAAAAAGCTTTTTTTTTTTTTAGAGAAATCCGATTATATTTGTAACTTGCCGAAATGTATAAGATTTTAACTTTTCTTTAAAGTGGACCTATCATGCTATATTTGAATAATATATTGTAGGGCCATACCTATATAAAACATGTCTGTGAAGTTTTTTTTTCAAAATACCAAACAGATCATGCATTTTAGCCATGCCTCATTTCGCTCTATGGAGTGGCGAAGTCACGCCCATCTACTTCTGGTCCATGGGACCTTATTTCGGAAAGATTATGCATTGAAGTCAACGGAGAGAGACAACTTATCTTTCGATCCCGTTTGAATTGTGCCATGAATTACACATATGATGTTTGTCAATCTTAAAAAATTATTTCCGTGTCAAAAAAGTCACAGTTTGTCGTAAAACTGTTGAAATATAAGACTATGAAAAATATGCAACTAGAAAAACTACAAATCCCAGAGTTGCGTAAGTGATGTCACAATTGTTTTCCTCCGCTAAATATAAGAGATAGCTAAGATAACTTTAACAAGATGCCTGTGTGCTTAGTACCAGGCTGTAATCGTACCAGAAATGGGTCTTGCTCGTTCTTTCGCTTCCCGTCTGATGAAAGTGGCTAGATCAAGTTAGCTACCTAGCTAGTAGCTAGCACGTTAGTTAGCATTACAGTCTTAGCCTTGTCATATGTATTAGCCTTAACATGAAGAAACATGAAATAACCCAAAATGTTAAACAGTAAGAGTAGTAGTCATATTTCGTGAACCCTTTGAAGAGTACTGTCACACCGGTGTGATCATTCTATAATACACCATTTAAGCCCGGGGGAGAAATGTTAACGCTAACGCTACATTAGCATCACCGATCTTTTCCACTTCATGCTATCTGCACAAATGGTTGACATTAAACATTAAAAAGACCAGGCCGTTCAGAGAGAATCAAAGGAAGGCAGGCAGGCAGCTTTGCATGACATTCTTCTGGACGTGTTTCATTGTGTTGATGGTGAGGGTAGTCAATCACTTTTTTGACAAGACAGTAGTGACGTGTGTTGTTGTGAGAGTCTGCAAGACCAGATATGTAGTTCATTGAGTGTTTCACACAAACAAATGTGTTACTTCACAGTTTTACGACAACGTTTTATTTTCTTGACTTGCAAAATTATCTTTTAAATTGACAAACATATGTGTAATTCGTGGCACAATTCAAACGTGATCGAAAGATAATCTTTCTCTCTCCATTGACTTCATTACATTACATTACATTGCATTTAGCTAATGCTTTTATCCAAAGCGACAATACATACTTTTTCCGAAATAAGGTCCCATGGAGCTCCCCCGGAAGGGGAGGGACTTTGCCACTCTATTTGCTCTTTTCCAGCCCTGTTTTTGCAAGGGCTGATTCTGTGAGAAATCTTATTCGCTGCTTTTGTGGCAGACTACAGCGCCACTTACAGGCCTGGCATATGTACGACAGCGTCTCCAGCGCTTTCGAGCGGGAATGGCCGGCCGTGGCTCCCCTTTTCTGACGTCAGAAAAATTCAAATCTGCATCAGCTCCGTTGCAGCCCCGTTTTTAGAGATTTGGGTATGGAGGAAAAGAGGGTTTGTGTTTTCTGACACTTGGTGAGTTCCCTGACACACCAGGGACACATATTCATGTATAAAAGAGGTCCCCTTTAATGTTCTTATTTCACATATACTGAGCTCAGTCTGTAATCATTTTCAATCATTCAGTATTTGTCTGTATGTTGTAGTAAGTAAACTGTTTTGAAGAACTCCACCTATTCGAGAGCATTCCCAAATTCATAAGATATTAAATACTAACATGTTGTAATTAAAAATGTAAATAATTTTGTAGAAGTTTCCTTTTTAAAAGGTCATGTGCTTTGTTGTGTGATCAAGATGTGCTTGTTTTTGTATTATTGAGGATTGAACTTATTTCAAAAGATGATCAATAATATGTAATCATTACTTTTTGGACTTTTATGAAACATTTGAATTTCTTTAGAATTTCACTTTTTTCAAAGAATTCAGATTATTTTTGTGATTTAGGATTTTCCCAAATTCAGGAGACTAATTATTTCTAACTTAAAATGTTAACATTGTCCGTAAACAAGTGTTGTGATTTTGGAACCGAGAAATGTTTTTGCTTCATAAGAATTTTGAGTGATTTTGTTGTTTTTAGCATTTCTGAAGAATTTAGCTTTCGCCAATTAAGGTTTTTTGATGTGGCTTTTTTTTAACAAATGTTGTATTTGAAGATTTTTCATGATTTTGCTTAAATCTTGCATCACAAATTCTACTTGATTTTATCATGAAGAGTTTTGACCCATTTGGTTTCCATGAGTTACGATGAAGCAAATCGTCTTGAATTCTGAACACAGCAGAATCCTCCAGAAATCATGAGATGTTCAACATCACTGTAATAAATGCTGTCATTTGCTATGTACCAAAAAAATAATAAAACTTCTTTAAAATCCATGAAACTCTGAGAGTGAGCTGATTTCAAAAGTGTTTCTCCTGGTTGGAAAATGATGTGTTTGCTTTGTTTCTGTGTGAAAACTAAACCTCAAAGCTTTAGTTATAACAGGTTAGTATTGAAATCATCTCTGAGTCAAACAGCACCGGCTCCTGGCCCACCAGACCGATCTGCAAACAACAACATGGAGGAACTAGAGAATGCAATTCCTGAAGAAATTGCTAGTGGGAATGCTTTATGCTGAAAAGCTGACTCTAAACTGCTATGCTGAAATGTAATGTGTTAGAAGAAAGTGAAGAATTTAGATTGAAATGATACATGAACACTGGGGGCTTGAATGTGTGATGAGAGAAGAAAAGAAAGTAAAAAGGCTTGGAAAAGCAGCAGAATATTTGAACTGCAAACTTTTGAACTAACTTGATGGCGAATGATCTGTCGCCATGCCAACAGCATTTGATGACATCCCTTAATACGCTTAGATGCGTTGATGGCTGCATCGTTACCAAACCTGTGAAGTTTTGGGCTGTTTGGAGTATTTTCAGTGAAGTTATGAGAAAACCGTGTTTCAAGGCGAGCATTGTGTTGCCATGGCAACGACATTTGAAGAAATCTCAAAAGTGTCCCGTAGATGTCTTAACGGCTGGACCGTTGGCACACATGTGAAGTTTGAGCGCTTTTTGAACATTTTCATAGGAGTTATAGCGACATCGTCTTTTATGGCGAGGGATGCGTTTCCATGGAAACGGCATATGGTGAGATCTCAGATTTGGCGTAGAGCTGTTGAGGCATGGACCGGTGATATACAAGTGAAGATTGGGGGACGATTGGACCATGTCGATTGGACTTACAGCGACATCGTGTTTCATGGCGAGTGGTCTGTCGCCATGACAACGGCATTTGATGACACCCCATAATACGCTTAGATGTGTTGATGGCTGCATTGTTACCAAACCTGTGAAGTTCTGGGCTGTTTGGAGTATTTTCACTGAAGTTATGAGAAAACCGTGTTTCAAGGCGAGCATTGTGACGGCATTTGAAGAAATCTCAAAACTGTCCCATAGATGTCTTCACGGCTGGACTGTTAGCACACATGTGAAGTTTGAGCACATTTTGAAAATGTTCATAGGAGTTATACATTACATTAGGAGGTTACATTACTCTCTCTCTTCTCTTGATCGCCTTCTCTCTCTTCTCTCTTCTCTCTTCTCTTGATCAATCCCATAATTAGTGGAATGCTGTTTACAATCTTTATTCTTCCCCTTCAACTTATTTCAGCCAATACTTTGGCTCTCCATAACTTCAGCTTATTTTCAGCTACAGAAACCATTCAAATATTAAACTATTCAGCCTTTTCAGGAATCGATGGGAAACCTTCAACTTTTTCAAAATATTTCATACTGTATGAAATATTCAGCTTTTTAAACTCTTTTTTTTACATTGAAGTCAATGGGAAGAGCCTTCAAATCAGCCAATACTTTAGCTCTCCATAACTTCAGCTTACTTTCAGCTACAGAAACCAT
>NW_027263142.1:65843-143343 GCF_902827115.2 Pseudochaenichthys georgianus
TACTTGTGTTTAAAAATACTCTGGTAAAAGTAGAAGTACTGACTAAACTTCTGCACTCAAGTAAAAGTAAAGAAGTGTGGGCTTTATGGTACTTTTATTCTGAAAAACATGCCTCTTCCTCTGAGGATACAGTAACTCTATGCAGCTTTTATTTTGAAAAACATGCCTGTAAAAGTAGAAGTACTCAGATCTTGTACTTGAGTAAAAGTAGAAGTACTCAGATCGTGTGCTTGAGTAAAAGTAGAAGTACTCAGGTACTTGAGTAAAAGTAGAAGTACTCAGGTCTTGTACTTGAGTAAAAGTAGAAGTACTCAGATCTTGTACTTGAGTAAAAGTAGAAGTACTCAGATCTTGAGTAAAAGTAGAAGTACTCAGATCTTGTACTTGAGTAAAAGTAGAAGTACCAGAGTGTAATACTCTGTTACAGTAAAAGTCCTGCATTCAAAATGTTCCTCAAGTGAAAGTAGAAAAGTATTCTCATCTAAATATAGTGAAAGATAGTGAAAGTAGTCGTTGTGCAGATTGGTCCATTTCAGAATAATATATATGATATGTTTTATAATGATTGATCATGAAAGTGTTCTCAAAGCTGGTGAAGGTGCAGCTAGTCTGAAGTACTTTGTAGACTGCAGGGTAGCTGGTGGAGGTGCAGCTAGTCTGAAGTACTTTGTAGACTGCAGGGTAGCTGGTGGAGGTGCAGCTAGTCTGAAGTACTTTGTAGACTGCAGGGTAGCTGGTGAAGGTGCAGCTAGTCTGAAGTACTTTGTAGACTGCAGGGTAGCTGGTGAAGGTGCAGCTAGTCTGAAGTACTTTGTAGACTGCAGGGTAGCTGGTGAAGGTGCAGCTAGTCTGAAGTACTTTGTAGACTGCAGGGTAGCTGGTGGAGGTGCAGCTAGTCTGAAGTACTTTGTAGACTGCAGGGTAGCTGGTGGATTTACTCCAGGTGGAACTAAAGTCTAATTCAACATTTTATTATATTTTGGAATATGTTAATCAGTTCTATAAATCATTCCAAAATGTTTGAACGACATTAAAGAAAATATGTTTTAATATTTCAGCTCCAAAGACTAAGCAGTACTTCACAGAAACACACGGGGGCGGTGTCGATTTGTTTTTTTTTGTACAGTTAATGTCAGAGGTGTAAAGTAACTAAGTATATTTACGCAAGTACTGTGCTTTAGTATAATGTTGAGTTACTTGTACTTTAATTTCATGCTACTTCATACTTCTACTAACTCCACTACAGAGGTAAATGGTGTACTTTTACAGACAAAAACGAATAGTACACAGAAAATCACAGAGAAAGAAACACAAGAAGAAGAAGGCTCAAACTGAAAAAAAGTGTCACCAAAAACCACAGATAGACACAACTGCTACAAAAAGGTGCCATCTCACCAAATACACTAAATACTACCAAAATACACTAAATGACTCCAAAGAGACCCTAATGTACTTCAAACAGACACAAAAACAAATACAAGTACACACAAAGTGACTCTGAATCATTATTAATAATGACATTTTATTTAAACGATGTCTTAATTTCGACCATATTTCGCGACTGTAGGTAAACAGCGCCGTGTCCGACAGCCCGTGAACGCACCGCCGTGGCGCTACTTCCGGTGAGTGGAGCTCAGTCAGCTGTCACTGGATCTGAAGCACAGAAACAAACAGGACGTGAAATGTCGAGTTTTAACGAAAAGTTCAGTTCCTACACGATGAGCCAACTCAACGAAGTCCTGGAGGACGACGAGAAGCTCAGCGACATGGTGCAGGACATGGAGGAGGTTCGTGTTTCATCTCTCTTTGTTGGGTCTCTCTCACACACACACACACACACACGCACACACACGCACACATACACACGGAAATGGCTGCTTCGGGTGAGATTAACTGAGAGGATGTGTGTGATGAAAGAAATGTAACATGTGTGAGACATCGTTAACCTTGGGACGATACAAAGACACACTATGAAGAGACACTACATTACTATTAAAGGGACAGAAATGTAATACCAAGAGACAAAACCAGAGACTAATAATCACGCATCTGCTACAAGAAGGTGTACAATGACCACAAATAGAGACAAAATGATCCAGTCACTAAATACGACAAAGAAACACTAAATTACAAAAAAATACACTAAATACTACCAAAAGACAGTAAATTACTATGAACAGACGCCAACATACTACAAAAAGACACGTCATTCAGAACGAAACACAACATACTACAAAAAGACACAAAATCTGTTCAAACAGACACAACATTACCACAAATAGACACTAAACACTACAAAGAGACACTAAACACTACAAAGAGACACTAAACACTACAAAGAGACACTAGATGACTACAAAGAGACAACAAAGAGACACTAGATGACTACAAAGAGACACTAGATGACTACAAAGAGACACTAGATGACTACAAAGAGACAACAAAGAGACACTAGATGACTACAAAGAGACACTAGATGACTACAAAGAGACAACAAAGAGACACTAGATGACTACAAAGAGACACTAGATGACTACAAAGAGACAACAAAGAGACACTAGATGACTACAAAGAGACAACAAAGAGACACTAGATGACAACAAAGAGACACTAGATGACTACAAAGAGACACTAGATGACTACAAAGAGACACTAGATGACTACAAAGAGACACTAGATGACTACAAAGAGACACTAGATGACTACAAAGAGACAACAAAGAGACACTAGATGACTACAAAGAGACACTAGATGACTACAAAGAGACAACAAAGAGACACTAGATGACTACAAAGAGACACTAGATGACTACAAAGAGACAACAAAGAGACACTAGATGACTACAAAGAGACACTAGATGACTACAAAGAGACAACAAAGAGACACTAGATGACTACAAAGAGACACTAGATGACTACAAAGAGACACTAGATGACTACAAAGAGACAACAAAGAGACACTAGATGACTACAAAGAGACACTAGATGACTACAAAGAGACAACAAAGAGACACTAGATGACTACAAAGAGACACTAGATGACTACAAAGAGACACTAGATGACTACATAGAGACACTAGATGACTACAAAGAGACACTAGATGACTACAAAGAGACACTAGATGACTACAAAGAGACACTAGATGACTACAAAGAGACAACAAAGAGACACTAGATGACTACAAAGAGACACTAGATGACTACAAAGAGACAACAAAGAGACACTAGATGACTACAAAGAGACACTAGATGACTACAAAGAGACAACAAAGAGACACTAGATGACTACAAAGAGACACTAGATGACTACAAAGAGACAACAAAGAGACACTAGATGACTACAAAGAGACAACAAAGAGACACTAGATGACTACAAAGAGACACTAGATGACTACAAAGAGACACTAGATGACTACAAAGAGACACTAGATGACAACAAAGAGACACTAGATGACTACATAGAGACACTAGATGACTACAAAGAGACAACAAAGAGACACTAGATGACTACATAGAGACACTAGATGACTACAAAGAGACAACAAAGAGACACTAGATGACTACAAAGAGACACTAGATGACTACATAGAGACACTAGATGACTACAAAGAGACAACAAAGAGACACTAGATGACTACATAGAGACACTAGATGACTACAAAGAGACAACAAAGAGACACTAGATGACTACAAAGAGACACTAGATGACTACAAAGAGACACTAGATGACTACAAAGAGACACTAGATGACTACAAAGAGACACTAGATGACTACAAAGAGACACTAGATGACTACAAAGAGACAACAAAGAGACACTAGATGACTACAAAGAGACACTAGATGACTACAAAGAGACAACAAAGAGACACTAGATGACTACAAAGAGACACTAGATGACCACAAAGAGACAACAAAGAGACACTAGATGACTACAAAGAGACACTAGATGACTACAAAGAGACAACAAAGAGACACTAGATGACTACAAAGAGACACTAGATGACTACAAAGAGACACTAGATGACTACAAAGAGACAACAAAGAGACACTAGATGACTACAAAGAGACACTAGATGACTACAAAGAGACAACAAAGAGACACTAGATGACTACAAAGAGACACTAGATGACTACAAAGAGACACTAGATGACTACATAGAGACACTAGATGACTACAAAGAGACACTAGATGACTACAAAGAGACACTAGATGACTACAAAGAGACACTAGATGACTACAAAGAGACAACAAAGAGACACTAGATGACTACAAAGAGACACTAGATGACTACAAAGAGACAACAAAGAGACACTAGATGACTACAAAGAGACACTAGATAACTACAAAGAGACAACAAAGAGACACTAGATGACTACAAAGAGACACTAGATGACTACAAAGAGACAACAAAGAGACACTAGATGACTACAAAGAGACAACAAAGAGACACTAGATGACTACAAAGAGACACTAGATGACTACAAAGAGACACTAGATGACTACAAAGAGACACTAGATGACAACAAAGAGACACTAGATGACTACATAGAGACACTAGATGACTACAAAGAGACAACAAAGAGACACTAGAT
Organism: Pseudochaenichthys georgianus; assembly: GCF_902827115.2. Classification (NCBI taxonomy): domain Eukaryota; kingdom Metazoa; phylum Chordata; class Actinopteri; order Perciformes; family Channichthyidae; genus Pseudochaenichthys; species Pseudochaenichthys georgianus. The sequence goes on from NW_027263142.1 coordinate 70,437, forward strand.
GACTACATAGAGACACTAGATGACTACAAAGAGACAACAAAGAGACACTAGATGACTACAAAGAGACACTAGATGACTACAAAGAGACACTAGATGACTACAAAGAGACACTAGATGACTACAAAGAGACACTAGATGACTACAAAGAGACAACAAAGAGACACTAGATGACTACAAAGAGACACTAGATGACTACAAAGAGACAATAATTTACTACAAACAGTCAAAAATGAATACAAATAATCACAAAATCACAGATAAATAAACTCAAGAAAGCTCAAACTGACCGCAAAGTGTCACTAAAACGATATTCAAAATGATTACAAAGAGACAGAAATGAAACACGAAGACACAGGATGTCACACAGACACCCTCAAAGACTACAAAGCTTGTTTTTATTCAGTATTTCCATCTTCACAAAACTGCTTTTTAAAGGGTGCTGGGTCATTTTGACATCGTAAGCTTTGGCCTAAATTCAACCTCACGATAAACTCAAATTGAGACCGTCGAGCGATACCGAGGAAAACATAACTTAACGCTGTTATCTGTGAATATGAATTATTAACCAGGAATCACAAGTATTACTCGTGTGTGTAACCACGGTGATGTTCGTCTCATCCATCGCGTTCCAGCAAAGGGCTTGCACAGTTCTGTTCTGTATTTCTTTGATCACACATGTTTTATTATCACTGTTTTTATTTGTTTTAAAGGAATGCGCACGTTCATATTGATGTATTTTAATAACTGTTAACTTGGGCCATTACGGGACTATTTGTGTTGGGGGGGGGGGGCGACTTTTTTTTTTTTTTTTTTTTTTTTCCTCAAAGGCCTGACAGAAAAAGTTTGGGAACCACCGCCCAACCCGTGATGTTGTTCGTGTTTGATCCCTCTTTCATTTAAAAACCAAGTTATGTGTTAAGCTTGAAAGCTGTAGGCCTATAGCTGTCAACGGTTCAAACACCAGTTAAATACATTTGACAAATTCAACTTGGTTTCGATACTTATTTGAACATGTATTTATTTATTTCGAAAAATTAAAAAAATGTTTCTTTTTGTAAACATTTCCCCCCCAAAAATGTTTTTTATAGGATATGTACATTTTGGTTAATCGGTTAACCGTTTTTTGGGGTCGAATAAACTTTTTTTTTCAAATTCCCATCCCTAATTTAAACCTTTATTAACTAACAGTATAGTTACTAGGAGTAATCAGGCTTTAAGGCAGTTTAACAACACCTCTATTCCACATAACACTTGTATTCCAGGGTTCTTACGGTCATTGAAAACCTGGAAAAGTCATGGAAATTCAAAATGCTAATTCCAGGCCCTGGAAAAGTTATGGAAAGCAATATTTTTCCCAAAGTCATGGAAAATTAATTAAGTTGCATCAAATATAATTTATATTTTATCTAATCGCCGAAATAGTAATACTATAATGATAATACCTACTGTGTCGTATAGTAATGAAACGTGAAATGGCATTTTGCTGGTGAGAGATTTGAGTTGCTTTAGCGCGTAGAAGCTAGTAAGCCTATTGGATTTGTGTTAGATAGGCACGACATGTTTCAGATGCAGACCTTATTTTCCTGTTCCATGTTAAAATAAACCATTTTCAGTGGCAACGCTGAGAAAGAGTACTTTTTTTGGTCATGGAAAATTAGGTAAAGGTCCCGGAGAAGTCATTGAAAATGCTTTGTGAAAAAGTGTATGAACCCTGTTATTCATCTTTTTACTTTTGTGTCTGTGTAATCCAAAGGCCAATGAAATAGGGCGGTACCTCCATATATCGGAGGCCGTTAACTACATGAATTGACATTTTTAAGGCCTTCCTCAAGTAGCCCAGGGACTTTCCACTGAATGTGTCCCCGCTGCCCCACTTTGCACTCTCCTTGTCCTGATAAGCTGCTGATAAGCTTCAGTGTTTCCAGAGTCTCAGCCATCGCCCTGTTAAAGGGTTTAAAATTAGTCATATCGAGAGGAAATGCTATCGTGTGTGCAAACTAGGGATGGGAATTTGAAAGTAAATGTATATTCGAATATTCAACCCTCAAAAAAACGGTTAACCGAAATGTACATACCCTATAAAAATAAATAATTATAATTATTAATAAATAAATAAATACATGTTAACTATCGAAACCAAGTTGAAGTTGTCAAATGTATTGAACTGGTGTTCACAGTTTGAACAGTTGACAGCTATAGGCTACAGCTTTCATGCTTAAAACATAACTTGGTTTTTAAATTTAAAGAGGGATCATACACGAACAACATAACGGGTTAGGGTAACGTAACCCGTGACAACAGAGATCAACAACCTGTAACAGGGCCTCTGCACAGAATGCAGCTATTCAATACTCATGTTTGAGAATATGAGCATGTCTACTCAGGGGAGGGGCGGGGGCGGAGGCGATTCACAATCAGGCCAGCTGTAGAGAAGACCCTCTCCGCCGGCATGTGGGCCAGGGTTTCCGCTAGGATTTTTTCTCGCCGGTCAGATGTCGGGACAGAATTAATTTTACCGGACGAATTTGAAACTTACCGGTCATGTTTCAATAATAATAATAAGAATGGTGTAGCAGAGTTTCCGTTAGCAGGTCGTTACCGGACTAGGACCGGATATGCTGATGTTTAAAACTCAGTTAATGGGAGTCCTTTTTATATTGCTTCAGTTTATAATCGTAACAGATCGAAAAATTCTGATTCATTTTTTAATAAATGATTCCAAAAACAACAAACAACATAATTATTACATTCAAAGAAACTACTTGTAGTAGATGAAGTACATTATTCAAAAGTTTACATTAACTTTGGATAATAACACGGGAGAAACGGATCCTCTCCCTCTCCCTCTCCCTCTCCCTCTCCCTCTCCCTCCTGACAGCCCGTCAGTTTCTCATGCAGCGCGCTAAACAGTGGGCGGGGCTTCAGGTGATTATGCAGCAGCTGATCTGATCTCTCTCTCGAGTCCGGTTACACTTCACTCGCGTTTATGTCCATATCGATCAGATCCAGCTCTCCTGGTCGGCCTTTATAGAGAGCACCGATCAAACTATTAGGAGTGAATATCGGCCGATAATGACCGGCGGCCGATCGATCGGAGCATCGGACATTTTGACCGGCTGGTTTTGAATTTACCGGTTTTTATAACATTTTACCAGCTAAAAACCGGTAATTACCGGCTAACGGAAACCCTAATTTACTACAAAGAGACACTAGATGACTACAAAGAGACACTAGGTGACTACAAAGAGACACTAGGTGACTACAAAGAGACACTAGATGACTACAGAGAGACACTAGGTGACTACAAAGAGACACTAGGTGACTACAAAGAGACACTAGGTGACTACAGAGAGACACTAGGTGACTACAAAGAGACACTAAATGGCTACAGAGAGACACTAGGTGACTACAGAGAGACACTAGGTGACTACAAAGAGACACTAGGTGACTACAAAGAGACACTAGGTGACTACAGAGAGACACTAGGTGACTACAAAGAGACACTAGGTGACTACAGAGAGACACTAGGTGACTACAGAGAGACACTAGGTGACTACAAAGAGACACTAAATGGCTACAAAGAGACACTAGGTGACTACAAAGAGACACTAGGTGACTACAAAGAGACACTAGGTGACTACAGAGAGACACTAGGTGACTACAGAGAGACACTAAATGGCTACAGAGAGATACTAGGTGACTACAAAGAGACACTAGGTGACTACAAAGAGACACTAGGTGACTACAGAGAGACACTAGGTGACTACAGAGAGACACTAGGTGACTACAAAGAGACACTAAATGGCTACAAAGAGACACTAGGTGACTACAAAGAGACACTAGGTGACTACAAAGAGACACTAGGTGACTACAAAGAGACACTAGGTGACTACAAAGAGACACTAAATGGCTACAAAGAGACACTAGGTGACTACAGAGAGACACTAGGTGACTACAGAGAGACACTAGGTGACTACAAAGAGACACTAAATGGCTACAAAGAGACACTAGGTGACTACAGAGAGACACTAGGTGACTACAGAGAGACACTAGGTGACTACAAAGAGACACTAGGTGACTACAAAGAGACACTATGTGACTACAAAGAGACACTAGGTGACTACAGAGAGACACGAGGTGACTACAAAGAGATACTAGGTGACTACAAAGAGACACTAGGTGACTACAAAGAGACACTAGATGACTACAAAGAGACACTAGGTGACTACAAAGAGACACTAGGTGACTACAGAGAGACACGAGGTGACTACAGAGAGACACTAGGTGACTACAGAGAGACACGAGGTGACTACAAAGAGACACGAGGTGACTACAAAGAGACACGAGGTGACTACAAAGAGACACTAGGTGACTACAGAGAGACACTAGGTGACTACAGAGAGACACGAGGTGACTACAGAGAGACACGAGGTGACTACAAAGAGACACGAGGTGACTACAAAGAGACACTAGGTGACTACAAAGAGACACTAGGTGACTACAGAGAGACACTAGGTGACTACAGAGAGACACTAAATGGCTACAGAGAGACACTAGGTGACTACAGAGAGACACTAGGTGACTACAAAGAGACACTAGGTGACTACAAAGAGACACTAGGTGACTACAGAGAGACACTAGGTGACTACAGAGAGACACTAGGTGACTACAGAGAGACACTAGGTGACTACAGAGAGACACTAGGTGACTACAAAGAGACACTAAATGGCTACAAAGAGACACTAGGTGACTACAAAGAGACACTAGGTGACTACAAAGAGACACTAGGTGACTACAGAGAGACACTAGGTGACTACAGAGAGACACTAAATGGCTACAGAGAGATACTAGGTGACTACAAAGAGACACTAGGTGACTACAAAGAGACACTAGGTGACTACAGAGAGACACTAGGTGACTACAGAGAGACACTAGGTGACTACAGAGAGACACTAGGTGACTACAGAGAGACACTAGGTGACTACAGAGAGACACTAGGTGACTACAAAAAGACACTAGGTGACTACAAAGAGACACTAGGTGACTACAAAGAGACACTAGGTGACTACAAAGAGACACTAAATGGCTACAGAGAGACACTAGGTGACTACAGAGAGACACTAGGTGACTACAGAGAGACACTAGGTGACTACAAAGAGACACTAAATGGCTACAGAGAGACACTAGGTGACTACAGAGAGACACTAGGTGACTACAGAGAGACACTAGGTGACTACAGAGAGACACTAGGTGACTACAAAGAGACACTAGGTGACTACAAAGAGACACGAGGTGACTACAAAGAGACACTAGGTGACTACAAAGAGACACTATGTGACTACAAAGAGACACTAGGTGACTACAAAGAGACACTATGTGACTACAGAGAGACACTAGGTGACTACAGAGAGACACGAGGTGACTACAAAGAGATACTAGGTGACTACAAAGAGACACTAGGTGACTACAAAGAGACACTAGATGACTACAAAGAGACACTAGGTGACTACAAAGAGACACTAGGTGACTACAGAGAGACACGAGGTGACTACAGAGAGACACTAGGTGACTACAGAGAGACACGAGGTGACTACAAAGAGACACGAGGTGACTACAAAGAGACACGAGGTGACTACAAAGAGACACTAGGTGACTACAGAGAGACACTAGGTGACTACAGAGAGACACGAGGTGACTACAGAGAGACACGAGGTGACTACAGAGAGACACTAGGTGACTACAGAGAGACACGAGGTGACTACAGAGAGACACGAGGTGACTACAGAGAGACACGAGGTGACTACAGAGAGAAACGAGGTGACTACAAAGAGACACTAGGTGACTACAAAGAGACACTAGGTGATTACAAAGAGACACTAAATGGCTACAAAGAGACACTAGATGACTACAGAGAGACACTAGGTGACTACAAAGAGACACTAAATGGCTACAGAGAGACACTAGGTGACTACAGAGAGACACTAGGTGACTACAGAGAGACACTAGGTGACTACAAAGAGACACTAGGTGACTACAGAGAGACACTAGGTGACTACAGAGAGACACTAGGTGACTACAGAGAGACACTAGGTGACTACAGAGAGACACTAGGTGACTACAGAGAGACACTAGGTGACTACAGAGAGACACTAGGTGACTACAGAGAGACACTAGGTGACTACAAAGAGACACTAGGTGACTACAAAGAGACACTCTCAGGACACACATGCGTGTTGCTGCTGTGAGTCGGCCTTTGTGTCGTCAGGTGTGTTTCTGATCCACACCCTCTCTCATTGTCTCCGTGGTGTCAGTTCCCCTCTCAGAGAGACTTGTTTACTGCAATGACGCTGCAGTTGTTGGTTTGGAAGTTAGTCATAAAGATGGAAGACATTCAGACGAGTTGAGACGTGCATGAGGAATCATTTCTCTGTAATCCACTGGAACAAAGGCAGTGGACATCTGAAAGCATCGAGTAACTGCAGAGTGATGAGAACTTCTGACTATAGCTGAAGTACATTAACTATATAGCTGAAGTACATTAACTATATAGCTGAAGTATATTAACTATATAGCTGAAGTACATTAACTATAACTGAAGTACATTAACTATATAGCTGAAGTACATTAACTATAACTGAAGTACATTAACTATATAGCTGAAGTATATTAACTATACAACTGAAGTACATTAACTATATAACTGAAGTACATTAACTATAACTGAAGTACATTAACTATATAGCTGAAGTACATTAACTATATAACTGAAGTACATTAACTATATAGCTGAAGTATATTAACTATACAACTGAAGTACATTAACTATATAGCTGAAGTACATTAACTATATAGCTGAAGTACATTAACTATAACTGAAGTACATTAACTATATAGCTGAAGTACATTAACTATATAACTGAAGTACATTAACTATATAGCTGAAGTATATTAACTATATAGCTGAAGTACATTAACTATATAGCTGAAGTACATTAACTATATAGCTGAAGTACATTAACTATATAGCTGAAGTACATTAACTATATAACTGAAGTACATTAACTATAACTGAAGTACATTAACTATATAGCTGAAGTACATTAACTATGACTGAAGTACATTAACTATATAGCTGAAGTACATTAACTATATAGCTGAAGTACATTAACTATATAGCTGAAGTACATTAACTATATAGCTGAAGTACATTAACTATGACTGAAGTACATTAACTATATAGCTGAAGTACATTAACTATATAGCTGAAGTACATTAACTATAACTGAAGTACATTAACTATATAGCTGAAGTATATTAACTATATAGCTGAAGTACATTAACTATAACTGAAGTACATTAACTATATAGCTGAAGTACATTAACTATAACTGAAGTACATTAACTATATAGCTGAAGTACATTAACTATATAGCTGAAGTACATTAACTATGACTGAAGTACATTAACTATATAGCTGAAGTACATTAACTATAACTGAAGTACATTAACTATATAACTGAAGTATATTAACTATATAACTGAAGTATATTAACTATATAGCTGAAGTACATTAACTATATAACTGAAGTATATTAACTATATAACTGAAGTATATTAACTATATAGCTGAAGTACATTAACTATATAACTGAAGTACATTAACTATATAGCTGAAGTACATTAACTATATAGCTGTAGTTTATTAACACTTCTGACTATATACAGTGGGGCAAAAAGTATTTAGTCAGCCACCAATTGTGCAAGTTCTCCCACTTAAAAAGACGAGAGGCCTGTAATTTTCATCCTAGGTACACTTCAACTATGAAAGACAGGATGGGGGGAAAGAATCCAGGAAATCACATTGTCTGATTTTAAAAGAATTTATTTGCAAATGATGGTGGAAAATAAGTATTTGGTCAATAACAAAAGTTCATCTCAATACTTTGTTATATACCCTTTGTTGGCAATGACAGAGGTCAAACGTTTTCTGTAAGTCTTCACAAGGTTTTCACTGTTGCTGGTACTTTGGCCCATTCCTCCATGCAGATCTCCTCTAGAGCAGTGATGTGTTGGGGCTGTCGCTGGGCAACACGGACTTTCAACTCCCTCAAAAGATTTTCTATGGGGTTGAGATCTGGAGACTGGCTAGGCCACTCCAGGACCTTGAAACTCCTTTGTTGCCCGGGCGGTGTGTTTGGGATCATTGTCATGCTGAAAGACCCAGCCACGTTTCATCTTCAATGCCCTTGCTGATGGAAGGAGGTTGTCACTCAAAATCTCACGATACATGGCCCCATTCATTCTTTCCTTTACACGGATCAGTCGTCCTGGTCCCTTTGCAGAAAAACAGCCCCAAAGCATGATGTTTCCACCCCCATGTTTCACAGTAGGTGTTCTTTGGATGCAACTCAGCATTCTTTCTCCTCCAAACACGTCTAGTTGAGTTTTTACCAAAAAGTTCTATTTTGGTTTCATATGACCATATGACATTCTCCCAATCCTCTTCTGGATCATCTAAATGCTCTCTAGCAAACTTCAGACGGGCCTGGACATGTACTGGCTTAAGTATGGGACACGTCTGGCACTGCAGGATTTGAGTCCCTGGCGGCGTAGTGTGTTACTGATGGTAGCCTTTGTTACTTTGGTCCCAGCTCTCTGCAGGTCATGGACTCGGTCCCCCGTGTGGTTCTGGGATTTTCGCTCACCGTTCTTGTGATCACTTTGACCCCACGGGGTGAGATCTTGCGTGGAGCCCCAGATCGAGGGAGATTATCAGTGGTCTTGTATGTCTTCCATTTTCTAATAATTGCTCCCACAGTTGATTTCTTCACACCAAGCTGCTTACCTATTGCAGATTCAGTCTTCCCAGCCTGGTGCAGGTCTACCATTTTGTTTCTGGTGTCCTTTGACAGCTCTTTGGTCTTGGCCATAGTGGAGTTTGGAGTGTGACTGTTTGAGGTTGTGGACAGGTGTCTTTTATACTGATAACGAGTTCAAACAGGTGCCATTAATACAGTTAACGAGTGGAGGACAGAGGAGGCTCTTAAAGAAGAAGTTACAGGTCTGTGAGAGCCAGAAATCTTGTTTGTTTGTAGGTGACCAAATACTTATTTTACCAATTCATTCGTTACAAATCCTACAATGTGATTTCCTGGATTCTTTCCCCCCCCTGTCTCATAGTTGAAGTGTACCTAGGATGAAAATTACAGGCCTCTCATCTTTTTAAGTGGGAGAACTTGCACAATTGGTGGCTGACTAAATACTTTTTTTCCCCACTGTAGCTGTCGTCAGGGTTGGGAGGGTTACTTTGTAAATGTTACTGATTACTGATTACATGGCTCTGAAAGTAATCTGAATACAGTTACAGTTTGTCTTAAAAAAACGTAATCACATTACTTTCAGATTACTTTTGGATTACTTTCTTTGTCCATCACAGATGGGTATGTTTTGGTGAACAGGAGACACAAAAAGCAAAAGGAAACTGAACGTGTTTTTACTGTTTTTAATGGCTTATCAAGAGCACAACTGAAACATCACATCTGAAACAATGTAACAACATAATACACTTTTTGGGGATGCAGCTTGGGATGTGAGGAGTGAGGACACGGCTTAGAACGGGCGTGTCGCCTTCTGTCCTGCCAGTGTTGGCAGGACATGAATTAAAATGTCGAACTCTGACTTCATTTTAAGGAAATTTCGGCCAGGGGTGTAGAGCTATAGTTTAAGCACCGGATCGGCAAAACAGGAGAGTGTGTGTGCACCAGTCTGCCTTGATCTATGAATTCATGTCTGTGACTTTCACAGTGTCTGCTGTTTTATAGAAGGAAAACCTCCTTCACTTCATGACATCTCTGCAGCACCAGGAGGCAGCGGGAGGGTTAACTCAGCCTCTGAGAAGACGAGCGCGCAGTGCCTTTCACGCACCGCCTTTCACGCACCGCCTTTCACGCACCGCCTTTCACGCACCGCCTTTCACGCACCGCCTTCACTGTGTTTACCTTCAGAATCATTAGAAAGGCTGAGAGCGACCGCAGGCTGATGTGTTTTAACCACACACACACACACACACACACACACACACACACACACACACACACACACACACACACACACACACACACACACACACACACACACAACTTAAACGCAGACTTCTGTTCCTCCATGTTTCGTTGTTATTGTTTCACTGAGCGGTCCCGCTCCTTTTTTTCAAACGGTCCATCTGCGGCGGTAATAGGTTTTGTGCGCTGTGGTGATTCGGCTGTACCTTTAGTAATGAATATTAAATGTTGTGAGGAAATCTTTCCACCAATAATTCCAATAAGTAATCCAAAATGTATTCACTTCAGATTTACGGAAGTAACTGTAATCAGATTACTCATTTTTCAAATGTAACGCGAGCTGAATACAGTTACTTGATTTTTGTATTCTGACTACGTAACGCCGTTACATGTATTCCGTTACAACCCAACCCTGGCTGTAGTATATTAACACTTCTGACTATATAGCTGTAGTATATTAACACTTCTGACTATATAGCTGTAGTATATTAACACTTCTGACTATATAGCTGTAGTATATTAACACTTCTGACTATATAGCTGTAGTATATTAACACTTCTGACTATATAGCTGTAGTATATTAACACTTCTGACTATATAGCTGTAGTATATTAACACTTCTGACTATATAGCTGTAGTATATTAACACTTCTGACTATATAGCTGTAGTATATTAACACTTCTGACTATATAGCTGTAGTATATTAACACTTCTGACTAGAGATGATCCGATCACGTGATCGGAGCCGATCACGTGATTTTCAAAAGATCGGAATCGGGAGAAAAAAATCAGGGATCGGGACTTTTTAAAAAAAAAAAATGTATCTTTTTTTTTAATTATTATTTAATGTTACAAAACAAAAATGACCATGTTCACGTCTTAAAGTCATCCTGAGGACTTAGTTTTGGTTTAAAATTACACAACATCATGTGTTGCTTTCTTTGGGCTTGTTTTCAGACCTGCTTGCTTATTTCTCTCAAAGCTGGCAACAGAGTGGGCGCAGTGTCTAATAGTAGCAGCAAGCTAACGAGAGGCTACGTTCAGCTGGTGACTCGGGAGTCGGGACAGAGAAAATGTCAGGAGTTTGGAAGTATTATAAAATTGAAAGCAGTGTAACAGCCAGATGCAATGTTTGCAAGGCAGAGGTTCCGCGTGGTGGAAAGAACAGAGCTACGTTCAACACGACCAATCTAACACGCTACCTGAGAAACAAACAACAACAACAACACGGCGAGTACACAGCGGCCACTCAGGTAACGGCACTGAAACAACCGACACTTTCAGAGACTTTTAAAAGGAAAGAGAAACTGCCCCAGAACAGTGAAAAGGCCAACACAATAACAGCCAAGATAGCTGAATTCATCGCGTTGGATGACCAGCCGTTATCCGTTACCTTTTTTTTCTCTTAATGCCTTGCATAAAGATCGAATCGGGAAAAATCGGTATCGGCAGATTGTCAAAATCAAATGATCGGAATCGGATCGGGAGCAAAAAAAGGTGATCGGGACATATCTACTTCTGACTATATAGCTGTAGTATATTAACACGTGCTGGATATGAAAAGACTCTCAGTGTGTGCCCACTGTGCGACTGTCAAGGATAAACAACCCGTGGCCGCCGAGCCAGTCATGTGGATGTCAGTTTTACACATTCTGAGGCTGCCGTGCCTACGTTTTTGTTTTCACTGCTAGTTTATGCTTAATATGTATAATAAGTCTCCCCCTAGGCCACCTACATTTCTCCAGGCCCACCCACACAATAATTCCTGGCTACGCCACTGAGCTGAAGTATATTAACACATATTAAAGGTCTCTCATCATGCAAAATGCGCTTTTTGATGTCTTTTCTACATAAATATGTGTCCCCGGTGTGAGGGAACTCACAAAGTGTCAGGAAATAAAACCCTCTCTCTTTTCCTCCGTACCCAAATCTCTAAAGACGGGGTAACAACGGAGCTGATCCAGATTTGCATCCGATATGACGTGATATCTGAAATGTGGGCGGGCTTTACACCCAATCAGAAAGATGCAATCAGAAACAATGAGACGTGTTCTGGAAGTAATATGTTCTTTGTTTACATTAGCATCGCTAGCACTCAGAGCTAACCTGTACTGGAGAGAGTGTGTGTGAAGAAGCAGGAAATAAAAAGGAACTCACCTTAACTGCTTTCACATCAAGTACTTGGCCGTACTTGTTTCCCAGTACTTGTTCCCCCCGAACTCTTTAGTTCCTGGAACTATCTAGTAGATTACTTTCTCACCGATTATTTATCGAACCGAAGATTACGCAAATGAAGCCGCTGACGTCACTTCTTCTTCTGCTTTGGGTTTACTGGCAGGCAGCAAACAACTTCACGGCGTATACTGCCACCCGAAGCCCCCGAGGCCCCCCGGAGTTGGGGACTGGCTTCAGTAGAAGCTGCTGGGTAGCGTCTTCCGAGTAAATCGCACCGACACCTCGTCATCACTCCACCGCTCCCATGTTTTCTTTTGTGTTGCCATAAGTTAGTCTAAAATAGCATAATAGGAAACCTTTAACACTTCTGTTTTTTTATAATAATAACAAATGCGCACTTAAAGGGACAGTGCATTTTAGCGCGATTGTTTTAAATACAAATTGTGAATCGACTAAATAAATATCCACAGGCAGTCAAAAAACAAACACAAAAACATTTGACTCAACAATAAATACAGCTTTTATTGCACATCATAAAAGCACTGAAATGTATTAAGGGCTCAACGCTAACTTTTTTAAGTGGTTGCCAGGCTGGCAACCAGGCATCAGCTTTTGGTTGCCAAAACTGAAAATACGGTTGCCATTTTTAGTCACCTTATTTTAAATAATTAAGATACTATACAGTTATACATCAACTTAATAATGAACATGTGACACAAAAGAATGTTCAAATGCTTTACAATAAGTAATTAACACAATTATTTGAAACCTAAGTGGTAGGAAACTTGTCCACCCTCAATTGCTGGTATACTAAACACCAGTAGTGCAGCTGCTGTCCTGTTCTTCACAGATCCCTCACAAAGGACTTGAGCAAGTCACTAGTTTCTTGGTCATCCGTTGTCTCCCTTTCAAATGTGGGTTTTCTTGACCTTTGTGCTGACCCCCACCATAGATCCACTGGCCCTTCAGCATTGAAGTCTTGGATTGGCCAGACTAATACATTTCTAATGTTAAATACATTAAAACCATTCATAGTTAAGAATTAGATATTAATTATTAATGCTGTAAATTATCTTTGATATGTCTAACTATATTTAACATGTGTTACCTTTTTATAGAAGTGATTATAAATGTATGCCAATATTTTCCTATGGTAAAGTTTCGTTTTGCACTTTTATTTTGGTAGTAGAAAGATCGGGACTCTTATTTTGAAGGAACTTTTACCGGAAGTGAATCCACAACGACACTCTACACATTTCCTCTTTGGTTCATCTTGCGCTTTATCAGTTGAATCACTTTGAACATTCGTTTGAGATGTTGACGGGTTGGTCGAAGTTTTTACCCCACAGTCAAACAATGTAAAACAACCACACCGCGCACGCGAGAAAACGTGCATCGCTTTCTGGCTCCGTAATCACACCAATGCACGTGCAATTTAAGTATCAGGTTCTGACTGGTCACAACAATAATTAAATATCACTCTTAATACAACAAATTATTAACATTCATCTATTTTGGGGTGCACATTTAGCTGTTTGCTGTCCTTATTTCTTCATGTTAAAAACTGGTTGACACTGATGGCAACCAAAGGCCAAGAAGTGGTTGACATTTTTTCTGAATGGTTGCCAATGGCAACCTGGCAACCGTTACTGTCGAGCCCTGATATTGTAAGCATCCATTAAAAAAGAGAATTAAATAATATAATGTGAGCGTAGGAACCTTCCTTGGTGTTGCCTCCGTGAAATACTGTAATAATAAATAAATAATCTGCCTTTTACACTAAGCGAGGCCATCATCCCATGCAGATTATCTCCAAATAGCATTAATCTGCCCACTAGTTTACCCTAAATGCCACCAAATATACAGATCTATAGTGTGCATGTATTATTTAGTTTGGGAAATTATGTATATTCGGGTAAAATATGACGTTTTAGAGTCGAATGATTTGCTATAGGCTATAATCTTGCAATTTTGCAAAACAAACACTGAAGGATGTTTTGCCTTTTTTGAATAATGCAAATTTGCTTCTGTCGTGAATTTGTTTGGGTTGGTGCATTCCCTTTTTCCTTTAAATGTGTCGAACCTTCAGACGCACTGCATCACTGCAATCTGCTGGAAAATAAAGGCAACTTGCATGTCTGTAAAATACACAGTGCGATATATTCAATGAGCCTTTTCGAAGTCATTTTGATAATCTTTCTTTTGAGCGTCCAATGCAATAAATCCAGTTTGATCCAGACTTGTTGGTGACCCAGTTTTTATAAAGTCACCTGGAACTAAGGTCTGAGGTTGAGACGCGTTGAAGAGACGGATCAGGTTTGGTTCGAGGACATTAATCCATCAGCAGTGACCCCACTGTGATTCTGAAGAGTGGACGTGTCTGAGAAACGATGGTTGTTACCAAGCGGCTGAACAGGACTACAGAAGTCGTGGAGGCCGTTGTACGTCATTACGCCGAACACGTGAACACTCCTCTGAGGTAGTTTCTGTTCTGCTTGGAAGCAAGTCCCTGCCTCCTGCAAAGTGTTCCAACAAACACTTCAACTCGTTCCATCTCGTTCCATCTAGAATCTGAGTGTTTGAATCTGGATCTGAAGTCGGCGTGACATTGAAGTCGTGCTGCTGGACTCGCTGTAGCTCCTTTGTAGCATCACGTTAGCATTTAGCTTCTGGACGTTAGAGTTAGGATTCAACATTATGAAAGTAGGGTAGACGCAGGGACGTGCACAGGTACGGGCTAATGTTGCCTGGGCAACGGCCCTTTTGCCATTTTTGCCTGACCTGCCCCTCTGGAGAGAGCCAGAGTTTTTTTGTTTTCTATTGTGGCCGAATCAACATGATAAGCCCACAATTAGTATTGTAGCGTCTCGCTGCGGGAAACACACCTTGTCCGCGCTGTCATCTGCCCCCAGTCACGTGACTTTGTTTACAATCTGACAGCTGGAAGCAAAGGAAAGCCCTCCGAGTCCAACCTCATATGGCTATGGTGATCACACCAAACGCCTGCCCCGGCTCCTGCCCGTTAGAGCAGGGGTTCCCAAACTTTTTCAGCATGAGACCCAAAACAGAAATGTTGTGGTCCTAAGGGACCCAAGCTAAAAAAATGTCATGATTTTCAATAATATCTATATTTATAAACAAAGAATGCAACACACCACGAATTTAAAATGAAAATGTTTATTTAATTATAAAAGTGGTGAAGGTTTCTCACCATAACAACCTTCCCTTTGAGCTTGCCCAGAAAAAATAAGGATCAAAGCTGAAAGACGAAACATGGGAAGTGCAGTCAAGTATATACAGTACAAATCAAATTTAAATTATACAATCAAAAGTGCAATATTAACTTTGTCACTAGCTCAGAAACTATGTACACACCATTTTAAAGTATTTTAAATGAACAAAGAACAAACATGTTGTAAACAGAAAGGGACAAAACACTAACTATAGGAAGTGCAGTCAAGTGTATACTTCACAGGTGAAACCACATTTAAATTATCCGAAGTGCAACATTAAGTTTGTCACTAGATCAAAAACTATGTATTTTAAATGAACAGAGCTGTTGTAAAACACTCTGAGAGACAAAGAAACTCTAACACTTGGCAACTGATTAACTGTACTGACTTATTTACAATATTTTCTTATCTGACATGCTAGAAGGGGTATTATATCATATATTGATACATGATATAATATAATAACAATGACATCTAATGAGAGGTATGTGGCTGGTTGAAGTTTTCAACCAGCAGATCTATTCTGGGCTGGGTTTTTGACCGTGCCAATCTGAGGTCATGCTCAGGATTTAGCCTGTTTCTGTATTTGTTTTTCAGGTATGCTAAAGTAGAAAACCCAGATTCACACAAGTATGTGGTGCCAAACTGTATCAATACTTGTACAGCTATCTTAGCCAAGCAGGAGAACTCAGCCTGCTGGAAATGAGCAACCCAAAACTGTGCCAAAGTGGTTGTTTCAAACGGCATCTTACTGCCCCTGTTGACCTGCAGTGTGACCAGTGCCTCCAACTCTGCCTGACTGAGACCAGGTCTGGTGATGGCACAGCTTGGAAGGGAAACTTCACCCACTGAAGGTTTTGAGCTCTCTGTGAGTCAGGGAAGTACCGCTTGAAGTTCTCCTGTAGTTGAGACAAGTGCTCGACTATGTTCTGCTTCACAGAGTCACTCAAGGGAAGACCGGTGCTTACTTGGTAGGCAGTGAGGACAGGAAACATTGCCAGTTCTCCTGCAACCAGCTGGGAATGCCACAGACCAAGGCGTGCTTGGAATCCTTGTATTCCATCTTCAAGATCCAATATGCTGTTCTCTTTTCCTTGAAGGCTGGTGTTCAGTATGTTGAGCTTGTTAAAAATGTCTACAAGGTAGGCAAATCTTGCCAACCAGCGCTTGTCCTCAAAATGCTTGACTAGGTTAGCGTTCTCATTTTTCAGGTAAGCCATGACCTGCTCTCTCAGCTCCCACACTCTCTGTAGAACTGTTCCCTTGGAGAGCCACCGTCCCTCACAGTGGAAGAGTAGGTGCTCATGCTCTGCCCCCATTTCCTTGCAGAGCTCTCTGAAGAGCCTTGATTGTAGTGGTCTCTTTTTTATTAGATTTACCACTCTAACAACCACATCAAGAACCTCACCTAAGTCCTGCTGCAATGCTTTGCTAGCCAAAGCCTCCCTGTGGATAATGCAGTGTGTTACCTTCACATTTGGGACCACTTTACGTACATGAGCCACACAACCAGACCTGCACCCAGTCATGCTCCTTGCACCATCGGTGCAACACCCTATACAGTTTTCCCATTCTAATTTAAGTTCTTTCAAATGTGTGTCCACCACTCTGAAAATATCCTCTCCCCTTGTTGTGTGCAGCTGGTCACAGAATAGGAACTCCTCCTTGATATCTTTACCTCTAATGTATCTGGCAAAGACCATTAACTGGGGAATCCCAGCAACATCCACAGACTCGTCTAGCTGCAGTGAACATAATTTGTGCTGCAGTATTTCCTCTGTGACTGTTTTTTGGATGTCAGCTGACATATCCTTGATTCTGGATGCAACGGTGTTGTTTGAGAGTGGGACAGACTCAATTTTGTTCGCTGCATCCTCACCCGAGACGGAGAGACACACATCTTTAAGACAAGGCTTTATCAGCTGCTCCCCGATGGAATGGGGCTTCTTTGCTTTGGCAATGTGGAGGCTGACTTGATATGATGCCCTCAGTGCCCCTCTGTTCCCTTTGAATGCCTGAAAATAACAGAGAAGATATCATCATTAACATTGCTGGGTTATTGGGTGATTTTTAACACCAGCCGGCGTACGCTGTATCCCTAATGTGGACCTGGCAACCGCATTTATAGCGCATTACCTTACATGTTACTTGTTAGACGCTTTTATCCAAAGCGAATTACATACTCAATACTGTGGGGAATCCCCACAGGGGGATTTTGACAGGGTTGTTGCACAAAAGATCCAAGCGCGCACAGAAGAAATCTGAGAGCAGACATTTCACGAGCGCACAGAAACAGCCTGAGTGCGAGGAGAAGGTTTTAAGCTGGAACACAGGAAATCTGAAGCAGCAATATATCTGAGTGCAAGCGTACAGTTTGAGCAGAAGCAGAGCAAGTCTAAGCGCAAGCAGGCACTATTTGAGTGTGAGGACAGGGTTTGAGGGAAAGAAATACATATTCTGAACGTGAAATCAATAAAGTATGCTCTCAAATTTAAAGACCACGCTCTTGAATAAAGATAGGGAATAACCCCCATATGTAGTGTGCATCACACTGCAGCAGTCACGTCCGTGCGGCTGCAGTGAAAAAAGCTTTCTCTCGCTTTCCTTCTCAGACTGCCTGTCACTTTCCCTCTAATCTTCCTGTGGTTATTGTTTCTCTGTTTTTCTCCCGGCCGTTTTAAAGACATTTCAGGCAAGTAAAAGTTGAAACACCGCTCTGTGCCGCTGCAGAATGTAGTGGACTCGCGGGAGCACGCAGCTGGCGGTCCGCTCCTCGCGGGAGCGAGTAGAGGACGCGCGAGAGCACGCAGCTGGCGGTCCGCTCCGGGGCTCAGTCTGCATTTCATCCAACTTTTCATTAACGAAACAATTTCACAACAGACCCTGACAAGCTCACAAACACACAAAACAAATGATTAAAATGAGTGACTTACTTTTCCGCCGTCAAAACACTGCTTCTTGAACGACTCTTCTTTGCAGATGAAAAAATCCTTCGATTTGTCCCGATGCAGAGGATGTTTTGTTTGGAGATGCCGGTCCAATTTATTAATTTTCATGCTTTCGTTACTGAGCACCTCTCCACATAACACACACTGAGGCCGCTCCTCTCCATTTCTAACAGCTTTTGTGAAGCCAACGTTTAAAAACTCCTCTTTGTGTCGTCTTTTTGCCATCATGTACGATCGGGATTAATCAACAGACAATAAACAGACGGCGCGAAAACTTTCGCGGGGGACACGTCAGAGTTGATACAAATACAATCTTTTATTTTTAGTTTATTTGTATTTAGAAAATTGAATCATTCAATATACAATGCTATATTTGCATAATTTCATTTTCAAAATAAAAAATAAAATACAAAAATTATAAAAAAAATTGTATTTGCAAGCTGTGTGTGTGTAACATGGCGACCCAATCAAAACGGGTCCGCGACCCATTTTGGGTCGCGACCCTGAGTTTGGGAAAGGCTGCGTTAGAGTATAGGGGACAAACCAGGGGACTTTACTTCCTCTTGACACCGTCGGTTACTTACAAAAAAAAACACCTAAATATACTTGTTATTGTGCTTCTGTCTTTCTGTGTCTTTTACTCTGCTCCGTGAACTCCCTCACCCTCGCTCTCTTTTCTTGATCGCCCTCTCACGGAGAACACTTCACTGTCCCGCTTCATTGTAGGATTTCTGCCATGTCTCCACTTTAGCTTGACCATCTCTGTTACTAAGTCATGGAATTCTAAATAAATAAGTAATTAGATACCTTACCGTTACTACGCTCATAAAGAATGATAAGAATAATGCGTATTGAACGGGTTTAATTAATTAGTGAGTTTATTTAAGGTAGGCTAATTATAGAAGCCCTATGTTATCAGTAGCACAGCAGTAACAACGGTAAAACAGAATTGTCCCCATTGTTTCTTTAATAGTTACTAACATTAGATATTTTAATGAGATATGGACCGCAAATAACGCATTTAGCAGTTGGACATAAAAGTCAACTGAGTGTCACTTGCAATGACAGTGTTGTGTTTTTATTTTATGAGTTTATGTTAGAATTTTCAAAAGGCCCTTTTTCCAGTTTAGAGCAATAGCCCCTCCAAATGTCTGTGCACGTCCCTGGGTAGACGTGTGGAGATTATCCGGCTGAACAAAACGTGCATTTATCAAACCGGTTCGTTTTCCACAGAACTTATTTCTCACAATATTCCAAAACCCTATGGAGAAATCCCATTGGCTCTGAGACGAGGGAACAGGGGGTGTTTCTCAATGTTGAGTGCGCTTGCTTGGTAGCACATGTCTTCCGAGTCACTTGCTTCAGAAGCGAGGCAAGGATACTTCCCGGCATTCGGAAAACAAAGAGTGGAACAGGCGAGCAAGTGTGCAGGTGTGCGTCATATGAGAGGCCCCGCCTTACATTTTCAAGCCACAGATTTGGCGAAATTGGTCCGTGCGCAAAGCATTGTGGGGATTTTAAGACCGCAGAGTCTACACATGTGGCAGCCTCGAAATGTCTCGCTACGAAGTACGCCGGGCTCGGTAGATTTCCAAGTTTTTTTTTTTAAACAAACGGCCAGACAGACAGCACAATAGCAGTTAGCAGACAAGTAGGGTGACAACATTATGATTCAAGTCCGACAGAAAAAAACAAAAAAAACAAAGACTACATTTAAAAAAAGGACTGCGACAGGACAAAAAAAATCAAGATCTAAAGGCTCTGAGTCTATGTCCATTATTAATAACATAATGCAAAGTAGAAATCAAACGATGTGTATAACTGGAACAAAAGACCAAATACATCAATAAAAACATAGTACTTGTTGGTCAGTCAGCCGCCCCACTAATCAGTTTAAATCAAATCAAGTTTCAAATCAAGTTTTATTTATATAGCCACATTTATAAAACGATGTTTGTCGAGCCAAAGTGCTGTACATATAATAAAAATAGCCTACAGTAGAGACACTTTTACAGCAAATACATACAGCACAGATGTTCAGAATATCAGTATGAGAAAAACGACACCCTCTATCCTTAGACCCTCTATCCTTAGACACTCTGTCCTCAGACCCTCTGTCCTTAGACCCTCACATCGTACAAGGAGAAACGTCCAGAGAAAAAACCCACAGTTTAAAGGGAACATGGGAGAAACCTCAGGGAGAGCAGCAGAGGAGGGATCCCTCTCCCAGGACGGACAGACGTGCAATAGATGCCAGTGTTGTAAATCAAAGAGATAATACATTTGACAGCATATAGACCGAATGTTAGGAAATGCAGTGTCTGTAATAAGAAGATGAATCCCCGAGGGATGTCAGCTACAATCCTGAGGAAGCCATCAGGGAAGCAGCATGGCGAGACCCAAGGCAGGACCGCAGAGACAGGTTCAGCCACGACCCGAAGTCCACGACTTAATCCAGAACTCAGGATAGAGGATCCAGGACACAGGACTACAGCAAGAGGATCAGCCTCGACTCCGGATCCCGGCGTAGATATAGATACAAGACAAGAACAAAGATTTGGCTGGGTTCATCGGGAAAAGAGAAGACAGAGACAGAGAGGGGAAAGGTCACCGCAGGTCCACCACCCTGTGTACAGAGACATCCGGCATGTCCAGCTCCCGTATATACCTGTAGAAGGGGTTCCACATCTTGTGGAGTTCCCCAGGGAGCCCTCAGTCGGCACCTTAGCTTCTCGAGTTTGGCAGAATGTAGGACTCCTTTTAACCACGAGGTGTGTGAAGGGGATGCTGGAGACTTCCACATGAGCAATATCAGGCGTCTGGCTAGGAGAGTAACAAAGGCTGTGAAGGCTGTCTCCAGAGAAGAGAGTGGCCATGTGGGTGGGGTTACACCAAACAGTGCGGTCATGGCATTAGGAGCGACCGGTTTTCCAGTAGTAGAATTCCAAGTATGCTGGACATTGGAACAGTCCTTCGGCTGCACTCAATTACGTAGTATGCTTGAAATAGTGGCTCTGGAGCAGCTTTACTCGAGATTGAGAAACACCCAGGAAGTGGTCAAATGCTAACTCACTTCCGGGCTTTAGGACTCGTCACTGCACCACTCTATTAAGTTTTCCAATCCTTTAAGCTTTTTATTATACTTTACATTTCCTAGCGAGTTAAGATCAAAGTGAGCACCATCTCTCACTTAGCTTCTTATCTTCCTGAGGCCTGCACTAATCTGTAGTTCAGGATCAGCTCCATCCATTTATAATACAGATTTATAACATATTGGTGCCATGGCTGTTTATTTGTGGTACATTCAAACATGTATAAACTTTCCTTATGATTTACAATCCCACTGCAGGTGATGGATACCAAGGCTGAGACTTTTAAAAGGAAAGAGAAACTGCCCCAGAAACAGTGAAAAGGCCAACACAATAACAGCCAAGATAGCTGAACTCATCGCGTTGGATGACCAGCCGTTATCCGTTACCTTTTTTTTCTCTTAATGCCTTGCATAAAGATCGAATCGGGAAAAAATCGGTATCGGCAGATTGTCAAAATCAAATGATCGGAATCGGATCGGGAGCAAAAAAAGGGTGATCGGGACATATCTACTTCTGACTATATAGCTGTAGTATATTAACACGTGCGGCTATGAAAAGACTCTCAGTGTGTGCCCACTGTGCGACTGTCAAGGATAAACAACCCGTAGCCGCCGAGCCAGTCGTGTGGATGTCAGTTTTACACATTCTGAGGCTGCCGTGCCTACGTTTTTGTTTTCACTGCTAGTTTATGCTTAATATGTATAATAAGTCTCCCCCTAGGCCCTACATTTCTCCAGGCCCACCCACACAATAATTCCTGGCTACGCCACTGAGCTGAAGTATATTAACACATTTAAAGGTCTCTCATCATGCAAAATGCGCTTTTGATGTCTTTTCTACATAAAATATGTGTCCCCGGTGTGAGGGAACTCACAAAGTGTCAGGAAATAAAACCCTCTCTCTTTTCCTCCGTACCCAAATCTCAAAGACGGGGTAACAACGGAGCTGATCCAGATTTGCATCCGATATACGTGATATCTGAAATGTGGGCGGGCTTTACACCCAATCAGAAAGATGCAATCAGAAACAATGAGACGTGTTCTGGAAGTAATATGTTCTTTGTTTACATTAGCATCGCTAGCACTCAGAGCTAACCTGTACTGGAGAGAGTGTGTGTGAAGAAGCAGGAATAAAAAGGAACTCACCTTAACTGCTTTCACATCAAGTACTTGGCCGTATGTTTCCCAGTACTTGTTCCCCCCGAACTCTTTAGTTCCTGGAACTATCTAGTAGATTACTTTCTCACCGATTATTTATCGAACCGAAGATTACGCAAATGAAGCCGCTGACGTCACTTCTTCTTCTGCTTTGGATTTAATGGCAGGCCGCAAACAACTTCAGGGCGTGTACTGCCACCCGAATGGAGCCCCCCCCCCTGAGTTGGGCACTGGCTTCAGTAGAAGCTGCTGGGTAGCGTCTTCCGAGTAAATCGCCAGAAGCGCAGACACCTCATCTCCACCGCTCCCATGTTTTTTTTTGTGTTGCCATAAGTTAGTCTAAAATAGCATAATAGGAAACCTTTAACACTTCTGTTTTTTTATAATAATAACAAATGCGCACTTAAAGGGACAGTGCATTTTAGCGCGATTGTTTTAAATACAAATTGTGAATCGACTAAATAAATATCCACAGGCAGTCAAAAAACAAACACAAAAACATTTGACTCAACAATAAATACAGCTTTTATTGCACATCATAAAAGCACTGAAATGTATTAAGGGCTCAACGCTAACTTTTTTAAGTGGTTGCCAGGCTGGCAACCAGGCATCAGCTTTTGGTTGCCAAAACTGAAAATACGGTTGCCATTTTTAGTCACCTTATTTTAAATAATTAAGATACTATACAGTTATACATCAACTTAATAATGAACATGTGACACAAAAGAATGTTCAAATGCTTTACAATAAGTAATTAACACAATTATTTGAAACCTAAGTGGTAGGAAACTTGTCCACCCTCAATTGCTGGTATACTAAACACCAGTAGTGCAGCTGCTGTCCTGTTCTTCACAGATCCCTCACAAAGGACTTGAGCAAGTCACTAGTTTCTTGGTCATCCGTTGTCTCCCTTTCAAATGTGGGTTTTCTTGACCTTTGTGCTGACCCCCACCATAGATCCACTGGCCCTTCAGCATTGAAGTCTTGGATTGGCCAGACTAATACATTTCTAATGTTAAATACATTAAAACCATTCATAGTTAAGAATTAGATATTAATTATTAATGCTGTAAATTATCTTTGATATGTCTAACTATATTTAACATGTGTTACCTTTTTATAGAAGTGATTATAAATGTATGCCAATATTTTCCTATGGTAAAGTTTCGTTTTGCACTTTTATTTTGGTAGTAGAAAGATCGGGACTCTTATTTTGAAGGAACTTTTACCGGAAGTGAATCCACAACGACACTCTACACATTTCCTCTTTGGTTCATCTTGCGCTTTATCAGTTGAATCACTTTGAACATTCGTTTGAGATGTTGACGGGTTGGTCGAAGTTTTTACCCCACAGTCAAACAATGTAAAACAACCACACCGCGCACGCGAGAAAACGTGCATCGCTTTCTGGCTCCGTAATCAAACCAATGCACGTGCAATTTAAGTATCAGGTTCTGACTGGTCACAACAATAATTAAATATCACTCTTAATACAACAAATTATTAACATTCATCTATTTTGGGGTGCACATTTAGCTGTTTGCTGTCCTTATTTCTTCATGTTAAAAACTGGTTGACACTGATGGCAACCAAAGGCCAAGAAGTGGTTGACATTTTTTCTGAATGGTTGCCAATGGCAACCTGGCAACCGTTACTGTCGAGCCCTGATATTGTAAGCATCCATTAAAAAAGAGAATTAAATAATATAATGTGAGCGTAGGAACCTTCCTTGGTGTTGCCTCCGTGAAATACTGTAATAATAAATAAATAATCTGCCTTTTACACTAAGCGAGGCCATCATCCCATGCAGATTATCTCCAAATAGCATTAATCTGCCCACTAGTTTACCCTAAATGCCACCAAATATACAGATCTATAGTGTGCATGTATTATTTAGTTTGGGAAATTATGTATATTCGGGTAAATATGACGTTTTAGAGTCGAATGATTTGCTATAGGCTATAATCTTGCAATTTTGCAAAACAAACACTGAAGGATGTTTTGCCTTTTTTGAATAATGCAAATTTGCTTCTGTCGTGAATTTGTTTGGGTTGGTGCATTCCCTTTTTCCTTTAAATGTGTCGAACCTTCAGACGCACTGCATCACTGCAATCTGCTGAAAATAAAGGCAACTTGCATGTCTGTAAAATACACAGTGCGATATATTCAATGAGCCTTTTCGAAGTCATTTTGATAATCTTTCTTTTGAGCGTCCAATGCAATAAATCCAGTTTGATCCAGACTTGTTGGTGACCCAGTTTTTATAAAGTCACCTGGAACTAAGGTCTGAGGTTGAGACGCGTTGAAGAGACGGATCAGGTTTGGTTCGAGGACATTAATCCATCAGCAGTGACCCCACTGTGATTCTGAAGAGTGGACGTGTCTGAGAAACGATGGTTGTTACCAAGCGGCTGAACAGGACTACAGAAGTCGTGGAGGCCGTTGTACGTCATTACGCCGAACACGTGAACACTCCTCTGAGGTAGTTTCTGTTCTGCTTGGAAGCAAGTCCCTGCCTCCTGCAAAGTGTTCCAACAAACACTTCAACTCGTTCCATCTCGTTCCATCTAGAATCTGAGTGTTTGAATCTGGATCTGAAGTCGGCGTGACATTGAAGTCGTGCTGCTGGACTCGCTGTAGCTCCTTTGTAGCATCACGTTAGCATTTAGCTTCTGGACGTTAGAGTTAGGATTCAACATTATGAAAGTAGGGTAGACGCAGGGACGTGCACAGGTACGGGCTAATGTTGCCTGGGCAACGGCCCTTTTGCCATTTTTGCCTGACCTGCCCCTCTGGAGAGAGCCAGAGTTTTTTTGTTTTCTATTGTGGCCGAATCAACATGATAAGCCCACAATTAGTATTGTAGCGTCTCGCTGCGGGAAACACACCTTGTCCGCGCTGTCATCTGCCCCCAGTCACGTGACTTTGTTTACAATCTGACAGCTGGAAGCAAAGGAAAGCCCTCCGAGTCCAACCTCATATGGCTATGGTGATCACACCAAACGCCTGCCCCGGCTCCTGCCCGTTAGAGCAGGGGTTCCCAAACTTTTTCAGCATGAGACCCAAACAGAAATGTTTTGTGGTCCTAAGGGACCCAAGCTAAAAAAATGTCATGATTTTCAATAATATCTATATTTATAAACAAAGAATGCAACACACCATGAATTAAAATGAAATGTTTATTTAATTATAAAAGTGCTTCGCAGGTTTCTCTCACCATAACAACCTTCCCTTTGAGCTTGCCCAGAAAAAATAAGGATCAAAGCAGAAACGAAACATGGGAAGTGCAGTCAAGTATATACAGTACAAATCAATTTAAATTATACAATCAAAAGTGCAATATTAACTTTGTCACTAGCTCAAAAACTATGTACACACCATTTTAAAGTATTTTAAATGAACAAAGAACAAACATGTGTAAACAGAAAGGGACAAAACACTAACTATAGGAAGTGCAGTCAAGTGTATACATCACAGGTGAAACCACATTTAAATTCAGAAGTGCAACATTAAGTTTGTCACTAGATCAAAAACTATGTACACATTTTTTAAACACTGAACAGAGCTGTTGTAAAACACTCTGAGAGACAAAGAAACTCTAACACTTGGCAACTGATTAACTTTACTGACTTATTTACAATATTTTCTTATCTGACATGCTAGAAGGGGTATTATATCATATATTGATACATGATATAATATAATAACAATGACATCTAATGAGAGGTATGTGGCTGGTTGAAGTTTTCAACCAGCAGATCTATTCTGGGCTGGGTTTTTGACAGTGCCAATCTGAGGTCATGCTCAGGATTTAGCC
Organism: Pseudochaenichthys georgianus; assembly: GCF_902827115.2. Taxonomy (NCBI): domain Eukaryota; kingdom Metazoa; phylum Chordata; class Actinopteri; order Perciformes; family Channichthyidae; genus Pseudochaenichthys; species Pseudochaenichthys georgianus. The sequence continues at coordinate 96,922 of NW_027263142.1, forward strand.
TGTTTCTGTATTTGTTTTTCAGGTATGCTAAAGTAGAAAACCCAGATTCACACAAGTATGTGGTGCCAAACTGTATCAATACTTGTACAGCTATCTTAGCCAAGCAGGAGAACTCAGCCTGCTGGAAATGAGCAACCCAAAACTGTGCCAAAGTGGTTGTTTCAAACAGCATCTTACTGCCCCTGTTGACCTGCAGTGTGACCAGTGCCTCTAACTCTGCCTGACTGAGACCCAGGTCTTGTGATGGCACAGCGTGGAAGGGAAACTTCACCCACTGAAGGTTTTGAGCTCTCTGTGAGTCAGGGAAGTACCGCTTGAAGTTCTCCTGTAGTTGAGACAAGTGCTCGACTATGTTGCTTCACAGAGTCACTCAAGGGAAGACCGGTGCTTACTTGGTAGGCAGTGAGAACAGGAAACATTGCCAGTTCTCCTGCAACCAGCTGGAATGCCACAGACCAAGGCGTGCTTGGAATCCTTGTATTCCATCTTCAAGATCCAATATGCTGTTCTCTTTTCCTTGAAGGCTGGTGTTCAGCATGTTGAGCTTGTTAAAAATGTCCACAAGGTAGGCAAATCTTGCCAACCAGCGCTTGTCCTCAAAATGCTTGACAAGGTTAGCGTTCTCATTTTTCAGGTAAGCCATGACCTGCTCTCTCAGCTCCCACACTCTCTGTAGAACTTTTCCCTTGGAGAGCCACCGTACCTCACAGTGGAAGAGTAGGTGCTCATGCTCTGCCCCCATTTCCTTGCAGAGCTCTCTGAAGAGCCTTGATTGTAGTGGTCTCTTTTTTATTAGATTTACCACTCTAACAACCACATCAAGAACCTCACCTAAGTCCTGCTGCAATGCTTTGCTAGCCAAAGCCTCCCTGTGGATACCAGTGTGTTACCTTCACATTTGGGACCACTTTACGTACATGAGCCACACAACCAGACCTGCACCCAGTCATGCTCCTTGCACCATCGGTGCAACACCCTATACAGTTTTCCCATTCTAATTTAAGTTCTTTCAAATGTGTGTCCACCACTCTGAAAATATCCTCTCCCCTTGTTGTTGTGTGCAGCTGGTCACAGAATAGGAACTCCTCCTTGATATCTTTGCCTCTAATGTATCTGGCAAAGACCATTAACTGGGGAATCCCAGCAACATCCACAGACTCGTCTAGCTGCAGTGAACATAATTTGTGCTGGCAGTATTTCCCTCTGTGACTGTTTTTTGGATGTCAGCTGACATATCCTTGATTCTTGATGCAACGGTGTTGTTTGAGAGTGGGACAGACTCAATTTTGTTCCTGCATCCTCAACCCAAGACGGAGAGAACACACATCTTAAGACAAGGCTTTATCAGCTGCTCCCCGATGGAATGGGGCTTCTTTGCTTTGGCAATGTGGAGGGCTGAACTTGAATATGATGCCCTCATGCCCTCTGTCCCTTTGAATGCCTGAAAATAACAGAGAAGATATCATCATTAACATTGCTGGGTTATTGGGTGATTTTTAACACCAGCCGGCGTACGCTGTATCCCTAATGTGGACCTGGCAACCGCATTTATAGCGCATTACCTTACATGTTACTTGTTAGACGCTTTTTATCCAAAGCGAATTACATACTCAATACTGTGGGGAATCCCCACAGGGGGATTTTGACAGGGTTGTTGCACAAAAGATCCAAGCGCGCACAGAAGAAATCTGAGAGCAGACATTTCACGAGCGCACAGAAACAGCCTGAGTGCGAGGAGAAGGTTTTAAGCTGGAACACAGGAAATCTGAAGCAGCAATATATCTGAGTGCAAGCGTACAGTTTGAGCAGAAGCAGAGCAAGTCTAAGCGCAAGCAGGCACTATTTGAGTGTGAGGACAGGGTTTGAGGGAAAGAAATACATATTCTGAACGTGAAATCAATAAAGTATGCTCTCAAATTTAAAGACCACGCTCTTGAATAAAGATAGGGAATAACCCCCATATGTAGTGTGCATCACACTGCAGCAGTCACGTCCGTGCGGCTGCAGTGAAAAAAGCTTTCTCTCGCTTTCCTTCTCAGACTGCCTGTCACTTTCCCTCTAATCTTCCTGTGGTTATTGTTTCTCTGTTTTTCTCCCGGCCGTTTTAAAGACATTTCAGGCAAGTAAAAGTTGAAACACCGCTCTGTGCCGCTGCAGAATGTAGTGGACTCGCGGGAGCACGCAGCTGGCGGTCCGCTCCTCGCGGGAGCGAGTAGAGGACGCGCGAGAGCACGCAGCTGGCGGTCCGCTCCGGGGCTCAGTCTGCATTTCATCCAACTTTTCATTAACGAAACAATTTCACAACAGACCCTGACAAGCTCACAAACACACAAAACAAATGATTAAAATGAGTGACTTACTTTTCCGCCGTCAAAACACTGCTTCTTGAACGACTCTTCTTTGCAGATGAAAAAATCCTTCGATTTGTCCCGATGCAGAGGATGTTTTGTTTGGAGATGCCGGTCCAATTTATTAATTTTCATGCTTTCGTTACTGAGCACCTCTCCACATAACACACACTGAGGCCGCTCCTCTCCATTTCTAACAGCTTTTGTGAAGCCAACGTTTAAAAACTCCTCTTTGTGTCGTCTTTTTGCCATCATGTACGATCGGGATTAATCAACAGACAATAAACAGACGGCGCGAAAACTTTCGCGGGGGACACGTCAGAGTTGATACAAATACAATCTTTTATTTTTAGTTTATTTGTATTTAGAAAATTGAATCATTCAATATACAATGCTATATTTGCATAATTTCATTTTCAAAATAAAAAATAAAATACAAAAATTATAAAAAAAATTGTATTTGCAAGCTGTGTGTGTGTAACATGGCGACCCAATCAAAACGGGTCCGCGACCCATTTTGGGTCGCGACCCTGAGTTTGGGAAAGGCTGCGTTAGAGTATAGGGGACAAACCAGGGGACTTTACTTCCTCTTGACACCGTCGGTTACTTACAAAAAAAACACCTAAATATACTTGTTATTGTGCTTCTGTCTTTCTGTGTCTTTTACTCTGCTCCGTGAACTCCCTCACCCTCGCTCTCTTTTCTTGATCGCCCTCTCACGGAGAACACTTCACTGTCCCGCTTCATTGTAGGATTTCTGCCATGTCTCCACTTTAGCTTGACCATCTCTGTTACTAAGTCATGGAATTCTAAATAAATAAGTAATTAGATACCTTACCGTTACTACGCTCATAAAGAATGATAAGAATAATGCGTATTGAACGGGTTTAATTAATTAGTGAGTTTATTTAAGGTAGGCTAATTATAGAAGCCCTATGTTATCAGTAGCACAGCAGTAACAACGGTAAAACAGAATTGTCCCCATTGTTTCTTTAATAGTTACTAACATTAGATATTTTAATGAGATATGGACCGCAAATAACGCATTTAGCAGTTGGACATAAAAGTCAACTGAGTGTCACTTGCAATGACAGTGTTGTGTTTTTATTTTATGAGTTTATGTTAGAATTTTCAAAAGGCCCTTTTTCCAGTTTAGAGCAATAGCCCCTCCAAATGTCTGTGCACGTCCCTGGGTAGACGTGTGGAGATTATCCGGCTGAACAAAACGTGCATTTATCAAACCGGTTCGTTTTCCACAGAACTTATTTCTCACAATATTCCAAAACCCTATGGAGAAATCCCATTGGCTCTGAGACGAGGGAACAGGGGGTGTTTCTCAATGTTGAGTGCGCTTGCTTGGTAGCACATGTCTTCCGAGTCACTTGCTTCAGAAGCGAGGCAAGGATACTTCCCGGCATTCGGAAAACAAAGAGTGGAACAGGCGAGCAAGTGTGCAGGTGTGCGTCATATGAGAGGCCCCGCCTTACATTTTCAGCCACAGATTTGGCGAAATTGGTCCGTGCGCAAAGCATTGTGGGGATTTTAAGACCGCAGAGTCTACACATGTGCAGCCTCGAAATGTCTCGCTACGAAGTACGCCGGGCTCGGTAGATTTCCAAGTTTTTTTTTTTTAAACAAACGGCCAGACAGACAGCACAATAGCAGTTAGCAGACAAGTAGGGTGACAACATTATGATTCAAGTCCGACAGAAAAAACAAAAAAAAACAAAGACTACATTTAAAAAAAGGACTGCGACAGGACAAAAAAAATCAAGATCTAAAGGCTCTGAGTCTATGTCCATTATTAATAACATAATGCAAAAGTAGAAATCAAACGATGTGTATAACTGGAACAAAAAGACCAAATACATCAAATAAAAACATAGTACTTGTTGGTCAGTCAGCCGCCCACTAATCAGTTTAAATCAAATCAAGTTTCAAATCAAGTTTTATTTATATAGCACATTTATAAACGATGTTTGGTCGAGCCAAAGTGCTGTACATATAATAAAAATAGCCTACAGTAGAGACACTTTACAGCAAATACAACAGCACAGATTGTTCAGAATATCAGTATGAGAAAAACGACACCCTCTATCCTTAGACCCTCTATCCTTAGACACTCTGTCCTCAGACCCTCTGTCCTTAGACCCTCACATCGTACAAGGAGAAACGTCCAGAGAAAAACCCACAGTTTAAAGGGAACATGGGAGAAACCTCAGGGAGAGCAGCAGAGGAGGGATCCCTCTCCCAGGACGGACAGACGTGCAATAGATGCCGTGTGTAAATCAAAGAGATAATACATTTGACAGCATATAGACCGAATGTTAGGAAATGCATGTGTCTGTAATAAGAAGATGAATCCACGAGGATGTCAGCTACAATCCTGAGGAAGCCATCAGGGAAGCAGCATGGCGAGACCCAAGGCAGGACCGCAGAGACAGGTTCAGCCACGACCCGAAGTCCACGACTTAATCCAGAACTCAGGATAGAGGATCCAGGACACAGGACTACAGCAAGAGGATCAGCCTCGACTCCGGATCCCGGCGTAGATATAGATACAAGACAAGAACAAAGATTTGGCTGGGTTCATCGGGAAAAGAGAAGACAGAGACAGAGAGGGGAAAGGTCACCGCAGGTCCACCACCCTGTTGTACAGAGACATCCGGCATGTCCAGCTCCCGTATATACCTGTAGAAGGGGTTCCACATCTTGTGGAGTTCCCCAGGGAGCCCCTCAGTCTGCACCTTAGCTTCTCGAGTTTGGCTGAATCTAGGACTTCTTTTAACCACGAGGTGTGTGAAGGGGATGTTGGAGACTTCCACATGAGCAATATCAGGCGTCTGGCTAGTAGAGTAACAAAGGCTATGAAGGCTGTCTCCAGAGAAGAGAGTGGCCATGTGGGTGGGGTTACACCAAACAGTGCGGTCATGGCATTAGGAGCGACCGGTTTTCCAGTAGAATTCCAAGTATGCTGGACATTGGAACAGTCCTTCGGCTGCACTCAATTACGTAGTATGCTTGAAATAGTGGCTCTGGAGCAGCTTTACTCGAGATTGAGAAACACCCAGGAAGTGGTCAAATGCTAACTCACTTCCGGGCTTTAGGACTCGTCACTGCACCACTCTATTAAGTTTTCCAATCCTTTAAGCTTTTTATTATACTTTACATTTCCTAGCGAGTTAAGATCAAAGTGAGCACCATCTCTCACACTTAGCTTCTTATCTTCCTGAGGCCTGCACTAATCTGTAGTTCAGGATCAGCTCCATCCATTTATAATACAGATTTATAACATATTGGTGCCATGGCTGTTTATTTGTGGTACATTCAAACATGTATAAACTTTCCTTATGATTTACAATCCCACTGCAGGTGATGGATTACCAAGGCTGAGACTTTTACAGATATATCAGCTTGTATTCTTTACATAAACGCATAACATGAACAACTACCGTACTTTTTGGACTATAAGCCGCGACTTTTCCCCCCATTGTTTTTGTACAGCTAACTGCCACTAGGGGACCTCCTAAATCTATGGATTTTACAGGTAAAATTAACCACCTTTAACACTACGGGCTCTAGGACCGGTCCGCGCCCGCCACCTTTAAGCGGCGGGCTCCAGCAGGAAAAGCTGGAGGCCGGAAAGAGACAGGTAGCGCGCCAAAGTAAAAGTGGAACCGAGAGACAGAATGAGAGCAAGACAGACGGACAATTTAGCTGCTGCGGCTTTATAGTCCGAACAGTACGGTAATCTCTACCTGGATCCCTGAGGTTTGTGACGTAGACGCATGATGAGGATATTTTGCAGTAGAAATCAATATCGGTGATCTCTGGGGAACAAAGTATGTGATGGAGACGGTTTCTAAATGACTTCAAACCCAGTTTAGCATTCCGACAAATAACCAATAATGACATATCTGTAATAAGCTAATGTCCGCTAATATGGGTCTAGCTTTAATAACAATATTTCAGTACTTTTATAATAGAAAATTGAGACTTGGGAGATCAAAATAATTCACAATCGTTGGTCGGTTCCCAGATAAAGTGTAAGGATATTTGTTAAGATTTATTTTAGGGCTTTAGAGACTAGACTACCCAGGCTAAATGTGCTGCTATTTAGGTATTTATTGTTGCCTTATTTTCTGGTTTATTATACATTTGAGTCTTTTAGCCAGCATGTTATCCTAGAAAAGGCTCTCAACTATAAATAAATATATTTTAATGTACACAAAGCTTTTCGGAAATTAGGTAATTAATGGTAAGAGTCATGTTGTGCGTTTATGTCGTACCAGAGAGGCTTGATTGGCTCAAACAATTAAGCGACCAATCGAAACCATTTTGAATTCAAACAAGAACCATAAAAGATAAACATTACATTTTTAAAACGGATGAAAGAGTGGCATATTATGTATTAGTAGAGTAGAAGTGTGAAGTAGCATACATTGGAAAGTACCTCAAAAATGTACTTAAAAACTGTTCAGGAGTGAGAGTACCTTATTACATTTCACGCATGGTTATCGGTACTTTTGACAAACTAAAGCATCAGAATACTTCTTCCAATGGAAAGCCAGTTATACGTACGTAGACATCAATAATTTCATACAAGTAGCATAATATGGAGTACTCAGTGAAGGTACCTAAAAAATGTGCTTCGGTGAATATCCTTCATTACATTTCACAACTGGGTATTTGTACTTTTACCAAATGATCAACGTTTTTTAAGTGAGATATGTAGCATTATATGGAAATACTCAAGTACAAGTACCTCAAAACTGTTATTAAAAATAGGTCTTGAGTGAGAGTACTTTATTACATTTCAAAACTGGGTACTTGTACTTTTATCACAGTAAAGGGTCAGAATACTCCTTCCACCAGACGTCAGGTTTAACATACTTTGACATCAATGATTTCTTGCAAGTTAAAAGTAACACGGAAATACTCAGTTAAGGTCCCGCAAAAATGTGCTTGAGTACAGTACTTGAGTGAATGTACTTCATTACATTTCACAACTGGGTATTTGTACTTTTATCAAAGTAAAGGGTCTGAATACTCCTTCCACCAGACGTCAGGTTACGTTGGGAGACGTCAACGTTTTTTGAGTAAGCTATGTAGCATATAATGGAAATACTCACTTAAAGTGCCTCCAAAAAGTACAGTACTTGAGTGAATGTACTTTATTACATTTCATGAATGGGTATTAGTACTTTTACCAAAGTAAAAGATCTGAATACTTCTTCTATTCGAACGTCAGGTTTACGTACATAGACGTCAATGTTTTTAGCGCAAATTTAGAGTTGTATAAAATGGAAATACTCAGTGCCTCCAAATTGTACTTAACTCCAGTGCTTGAGTGAATGCACCATCTTACTGTTCGTTATTAGCTCTCCAGCACCCTGCTCTGTGGTCCATCCAGCTCTTAACCTACATTTCCTGAGATTATTTCAGCCTTTTAATGGATTAGTCGAGCAGTTCCCCGGCAAACAATTATGTGTCGGTTTGACAGAACAGGCCTGCAGTTATGGATGCTATTTAAAGGTCTGTGTCTTCAGCCTGGATGAAAGAAGGGAGGCTGCTGTCCTCAGGATGTGATGGTGCAAGCAGCAGTAATATACATCTTTAGCTGATTTCCTGCCTGAAAGGTTGTTTTCGCTCAATCTAACCGCCAAACAAGGCCTGGCTCTGTCACTTTTAGAGACTATTCCATAACAAGTGGGAGCCTATTTTTAGATTTTCCCTGGCTGAGAATATAACATGTTGGTTGGATGTGTGAAATGAGTAATTTAAGAAATAGCAGGATATCTTTTTGTTCAAGAAAAATGGTCCTCAAGTTGCAGGTTTTGCTGCTTCTTCTTCTTGTCATAAACTGCTTAATAGCCCAAAATTAGCCGCCTTTAGCTTAGCGGTGGTGAAGTCATGTGACCGTGCTGTAGTTCCTTTATAGCCCAACATTAGCCACCTTTAGCTTAGCGGTGGTGACGTGAAGTCATGTGACCGTGCTGTTGTTCCTTTATAGCCCAACATTAGCCACCTTTAGCTTAGCGGTGGTGACGTGAAGTCATGTGACCGTGCTGTTGTTCCTTTATAGCCCAACATTAGCCTCCTTTAGCTTAGCGGTGGTGACGTGAAGTCATGTGACCGTGCTGTAGTTCCTTTATAGCCCAACATTAGCCTCCTTTAGCTTAGCGGTGGTGACGTGAAGTCATGTGACCGTGCTGTAGTTCCTTTATAGCCCAACATTAGCCACCTTTAGCTTAGCGGTGGTGACGTGAAGTCATGTGACCATGCTGTAGTTCCTTTATAGCCCAACATTAGCCTCCTTTAGCTTAGCGGTGGTGAAGTCATGTGACCGTGCTGTAGTTCCTTTATAGCCCAACATTAGCCACCTTTAGCTTAGCGGTGGTGAAGTCATGTGACCGTGCTGTAGTTCCTTTATAGCCCAACATTAGCCACCTTTAGCTTAGCGGTGGTGACGTGAAGTCATGTGACCGTGCTGTTGTTCCTTTATAGCCCAACATTAGCCACCTTTAGCTTAGCGGTGGTGACGTGAAGTCATGTGACCGTGCTGTTGTTCCTTTATAGCCCAACATTAGCCTCCTTTAGCTTAGCGGTGGTGACGTGAAGTCATGTGACCGTGCTGTAGTTCCTTTATAGCCCAACATTAGCCTCCTTTAGCTTAGCGGTGGTGACGTGAAGTCATGTGACCGTGCTGTAGTTCCTTTATAGCCCAACATTAGCCACCTTTAGCTTAGCGGTGGTGACGTGAAGTCATGTGACCATGCTGTAGTTCCTTTATAGCCCAACATTAGCCTCCTTTAGCTTAGCGGTGGTGAAGTCATGTGACCGTGCTGTAGTTCCTTTATAGCCCAACATTAGCCACCTTAGCTTAGCGGTGGTGAAGTCATGTGACCGTGCTGTAGTTCCTTTATAGCCCAACATTAGCCTCCTTTAGCTTAGCGGTGGTGACGTGAAGTCATGTGACCGTGCTGTAGTTCCTTTATAGCCCAACATTAGCCTCCTTTAGCTTAGCGGTGGTGACGTGAAGTCATGTGACCGTGCTGTAGTTCCTTTATAGCCCAACATTAGCCACCATTAGCTTAGCGGTGGTGACGTGAAGTCATGTGACCGTGCTGTAGTTCCTTTATAGCCCAGCATTAGCCTCCTTTAGCTTAGCGGTGGTGACGTGAAGTCATGTGACCGTGCTGTAGTTCCTTTATAGCCCAACATTAGCCACCATTAGCTTAGCGGTGGTGACGTGAAGTCATGTGACCGTGCTGTAGTTCCTTTATAGCCTAACGTTAGCTTTTTACTTCAGAAAGCATAAAGTGGTGTTAACATGTGGAGATTATCCCGCTGAACTAAAAGTGTAAATATCATAAACGTTTGTTTCTGCAATAATCCAAAACCCAATGGATAGGTAGAAGCATTGAACTGCAGTTTTCTTCTTGTAGAAAAAGCTGCAGATTGTGAAACAGATCTGTGACACATTTTTTATGATCTGTCTTTCTAAATATGGGAAGAGACTTGTGGGGGTTGTGTGGAAACTGGCCCGTTTGGTGTTCTGATTCATAGCCGATATTCACTTATTTTGCATACTGCACTATACTCTTGCTGTTGCAATACCGCAAATGTCCCCGTTGCGGGATAATGGAATTCTGATCAATATAATTCTGACATGTTCTTTTTGGTGTTGTATTTTCCAGATGCAGGGGGTGCAGCAGAGCAAGGAGACGACGCTGGTGAGCAACCGGACCCTCGCTGAGCAGAACCTGGACCTGCAGCCCCGCCTGGAGCAGAGGAAGGAGACGCTGACCCAGCGATACGCCCGCCTGCAGGAGAACTTCGAGTCCTTCCAGCTGCGCAAATCCACCCTCGGTACGACATAGTGCACGAAACTCACCAGAAAGATGTTTTTTATATAAGTCAAAGTCAACTTTATTGTCAATCTTTGAGTTTGTGTGTAAAGACGGAGAGATCGAAATAGTTACAGTGAAGTAACTTTAAAATAAGAAATGAATTAAAATGAACACATATTTGAATTATATTACATTATTGCCTCTGCATTGGATTATTATCGGATAGGGTAACACCTTCATAATTAACAACGTCTGAACAGAAGTCTAGGGCAAATAATAATTGCAAGTCTCTTCAGTGTCACAAAATGAGATGCATTGTGGGACATGTAGTTTATGGGCAACGTGCTTCTGTAAAGCGGCATGTAACAAACTTATTATATGTGTTGCAATCAAACCATTAACATTATCAGAATAAATAGTATACATACTTATTTAGATTATTTGTGACATCTGAAATACAAGAAATAATACGTAGACGCTGCTGCAGTTATGCGCTTTCAGTTTGACAGTGAACTCCTCGTGCCGTCAGTCGTCGTCAGAGGACATGTTATGTAATGTAATGTTCTTTTTCCCACATGAAGAAGAACAGACTGAGAGAACCAGTTTGTCCACTTCTCATGTTTCCCATCAGCCCTTTGTCATGTTGCTGCAGGATCTCTCTCGCACAGTAACACCTTCACAGTGCTGCCCTGTGTGAGGAAGAGGGAGGGACAACACTTGTGACTTTGTTGACGCAATGGTTGCCGAGCAGCTTCTCAAGATAGTGTGCCGGCCGCTCACTCTGCTGATAGACACCTGAACATCAGCAGGAGAGGACTCTTTAAAGTAGAGACACTACATATCGATATACACCTGAACATCAGCAGGAGAGGACTCTTTAAAGTAAAGACACTACACACTGATATACACCTGAACATCAGCAGGAGAGGACTCTTTAAAGTAGAGACACTACATGCTGATAGACACCTGAACATCAGCAGGAGAGGACTCTTTAAAGTAGAGACACTACATACTGATATACACCTGAACACCAGCAGGAGAGGACTCTTTAAAGTAGAGACACTACATACTGATATACACCTGAACACCAGCAGGAGAGGACTCTTTAAAGTAGAGACACTACATACTGATATACACCTGAACATCAGAAGGAGAGGACTCTTTAAAGTAGAGACACTGCATACTGATATACACCTGAACACCAGCAGGAGAGGACTCTTTAAAGTAGAGACACTACATACTGATATACACCTGAACACCAGCAGGAGAGGACTCTTTAAAGTAGAGACACTACATACTGATATACACCTGAACACCAGCAGGAGAGGACTCTTTAAAGTAGAGACACTGCATACTGATATACACCTGAACATCAGCAGGAGAGGACTCTTTAAAGTAGAGACACTGCATACTGATATACACCTGAACATCAGCAGGAGAGGACTCTTTAAAGTAGAGACACTGCATACTGATATACACCTGAACATCAGCAGGAGAAAACTCTTTAAAGTACAGACAGCATATGATCTCTTCAATTAACCATGGAGCTATACATTCCTAAATGGCAGTGTTGTGCTTTTTGAGTGAAAGATATAATTAAATTACATTTGAACTGCTATGTCAGAAAGAAACCTCTGTCTGTGTTCGATTCAGTGTAATCTCCACCAGTGCAATTTGGGAAAACCAACATGACGTCTTCTTCCAAAAATCGTATTGCCAGTAAATTCCCCACTTTAGGAGGAGTCTCGGTCTGACTAATTGTTGTTTGTGGAAACTCTCAAAAGCCGATTCTTTGCTTATTATCAGACCCACCCATTGCAGAAGTGATATAACAAGTTGCATAAGTCTCCCGTAGGTCACGTTGAACAAGGAAGGAGTCGACGCTGCTCTTTTTGCCGCCGTCAAGTTAATGATTAGCGTTTCACCTCGTCGATGCACAGGCTGATCTGAAGGAGTCTGACTTGACGTTAAGCAGTAGACAGTTTGAAAGCGTGTTACAAAGCTGCAGCTGGTGATTAAAACCATGTCTTACTGCAAAGGGGCTGCTGCATTTAAAGTATGGACTAACAGCCGTGGAAGAAGACATTTTATCGAAGTAAAAGAGGCTTCAGTGTAAAGATACCCTATGGAAAGTCCTGCATCTCAAGTCGTACTCGAGTGAAGTGATGGCATCAAAATATACCTAAATTACAAAAAGGTAAAAGTACTCGTTATGTAGCGTGGCCCATTTCAGCGATGTTAGCCTCTCAGACCGTTTACATGCACTAAAACATACAGAACACACTACAGGAAAGTGAAACCCCAATTAAGTATAATAGGGCCTCTTTAAGGGCTAAAAGAGAAGTGTTTACAAAAGGCCTGACAGAACCACCTTCTGTCAGGCCTTAAACCCGCCTTCAGCCTGAAAACCTGCAACAACTTCGGTGTTTTTCATTTTCAACAACGGCGACATACAGAGGTGGGAGAAGTACTCTGATCGTATACTTGAGTAAAAGTAGAAGTACTCAGATCTTGTACTTGAGTAAAAGTAGAAGTACTCAGATCATGTTCTTGAGTAAAAGTAGAAGTACTCTGATCTTGTACTTGAGTAAAAGTAGAAGTACTCAGATCTTGTACTTGAGTAAAAGTAGAAGTACTCAGATCATGTTCTTGAGTAAAAGTAGAAGTACTCAGATCATGTTCTTGAGTAAAAGTAGAAGTACTCTGATCGTATACTTGAGTAAAAGTAGAAGTACTCTGATCTTATACTTGAGTAAAAGTAGAAGTACTCTGATCTTGTACTTGAGTAAAAGTAGAAGTACTCTGATCTTGTACTTGAGTAAAAGTAGAAGTACTCAGATCTTGTTCTTGAGTAAAAGTAGAAGTACTCAGATCTTGTTCTTGAGTAAAAGTAGAAGTACTCTGATCTTGTACTTGAGTAAAAGTAGAAGTACTCAGATCTTGTTCTTGAGTAAAAGTAGAAGTACTCAGATCTTGTACTTGAGTAAAAGTAGAAGTACTCAGATCTTGTACTTGAGTAAAAGTAGAAGTACTCAGATCTTGTACTTGAGTAAAAGTAGAAGTACTCAGATCATGTTCTTGAGTAAAAGTAGAAGTACTCTGATCTTGTTCTTGAGTAAAAGTAGAAGTACTCAGATCTTGTTCTTGAGTAAAAGTAGAAGTACTCTGATCTTGTACTTGAGTAAAAGTAGAAGTACTCTGATCTTGTACTTGAGTAAAAGTAGAAGTACTCAGATCTTGTTCTTGAGTAAAAGTAGAAGTACTCAGATCTTGTACTTGAGTAAAAGTAGAAGTACTCAGATCTTGTACTTGAGTAAAAGTAGAAGTACTCAGATCTTGTACTTGAGTAAAAGTAGAAGTACTCAGATCATGTTCTTGAGTAAAAGTAGAAGTACTCAGATCTTGTACTTGAGTAAAAGTAGAAGTACTCAGATCTTGTACTTGAGTAAAAGTAGAAGTACTCAGATCTTGTTCTTGAGTAAAAGTAGAAGTACTCAGATCATGTTCTTGAGTAAAAGTAGAAGTACTCTGATCTTGTTCTTGAGTAAAAGTAGAAGTACTCTGATCTTGTTCTTGAGTAAAAGTAGAAGTACTCAGATTTTGTACTTGAGTAAAAGTAGAAGTACCAGAGTGTAGGAATACTCTGTTACAGTAAAAGTCCTCATTCAAAATGTTCCTCAAGTGAAAGTAGAAAGTATTCTCATCAAAATATAGTGAAAGACAGTGAAAGTAGTCGTTGTGCAGATTGGTCCATTCCAGAATAATATATATGATATGTTTTATAATGATTGATCATGAAAGTGTTCTCAAAGCTGGTGAAGGTGCAGCTAGTCTGAAGTACTTTGTAGACTGCAGGGTAGCTGGTGAAGGTGCAGCTAGTCTGAAGTACTTTGTAGACTGCAGGGTAGCTGGTGAAGGTGCAGCTAGTCTGAAGTACTTTGTAGACTGCAGGGTAGCTGGTGGATTTACTCCAGGTGGAAGTAAAGTCTGATTCAACACTTGATTAGATTTCACATCATTCATCCAGATCTGAGAAGTAACTAAAGGTATTCAATACATGTAGTTGAGTACAAGTACACAGTAGCAACACATTGAAACACTCAAGTAAACTACAAGTACCTCAAAAGTGTACTTAAAGTAAATGTACTTAGTTACTTCCCAGCTCTGCCCATAACGAGGGGGACTGTGAGGCGTGTCTGCGTGTGATTCTGAGCGGACACAGTGCAGACCATGAGAAAGTCATTTAGAGAACGAGTCCACATCGTCCTCTGCTGTAAATCTGAGTAGGGGAGGGGGGGGGGGGGATTGGCCTGTTTCCCACCCTTTCTCTGGCTGTTTCACACCAGCTTGACTTTGCAGCACAAAAGCCCACTGTGGGCCGTTCTCAGGGGCAGTGGATGGCGATATTTAAGCTGTTAGAGCCCAAAAGAGAGGTGCATTAATGAGTGCATAACCCGGAAATGAGTCAGCATTTTTTCTGGTGATTGCATTAACGCTTCAGGCTAGCACTAAAGTCAGCATTTTACGACTTTGTGTCCCCTGGTCTGGAGGTCAATGGTTTTCTGATCGTGTTTTTTGTCTGAAATAAGGTCTGTGTTTTAAACAAGCCAAGAAGAGGTGTCAACGTTTTGTTCTACGACATAACATACGTCCCCCACTTGTGAATTTAAAAACAGAGGTTGCTAACAAGTGTCTAAATGAGACGACTAAACGTCATCACGCCCAACATTAGCCATCTTTAGCTTAGCGGTGGTGACGTGAAGTCATGTGACCGTGCTGTAGTTCCTTTATAGCCCAACATTAGCCTCCTTTAGCGGTGGTGACGTGAAGTCATGTGACCGTGCTGTAGTTCCTTTATAGCCCAACATTAGCCACCTTTAGCTTAGCGGTGGTGACGTGAAGTCATGTGACCGTGCTGAAGTTCCTTTATAGCCCAGCATTAGCCACCTTTAGCTTAGCGGTGGTGACGTGAAGTCATGTGACCGTGCTGTAGTTCCTTTAGAGCCCAACATTAGCCTCCTTTAGCTTAGCGGTGGTGACGTGAAGTCATGTGACCGTGCTGTAGTTCCTTTAGAGCCCAACATTAGCCACCTTTAGCTTAGCGGTGGTGACGTGAAGTCATGTGACCGTGCTGTAGTTCCTTTATATCCCAACATTAGCCACCTTTAGCTTAGTGGTGGTGACGTGAAGTCATGTGACCGTGCTGTAGTTCCTTTAGAGCCCAACATTAGCCTCCTTTAGCTTAGCGGTGGTGACGTGAAGTCATGTGACCGTGCTGTAGTTCCTTTAGAGCCCAACATTAGCCACCTTTAGCTTAGTGGTGGTGACGTGAAGTCATGTGACCGTGCTGTAGTTCCTTTAGAGCCCAACATTAGCCACCTTTAGCTTAGTGGTGGTGACGTGAAGTCATGTGACCGTGCTGTAGTTCCTTTATAGCCTAACATTAGCTTTTTACTTCAGAAATCATTAAGTGGTGTTAATATGTGGAGATTATTCTTCTGAACTAAACGAGTAAGTATCATAAACCTTTGTTTGAAATACGTCATCCCTGCACCCCTCATTGGACAGTGAGTAGTAAAACAGAGGAGTTCCTGGAGAACAGTGCAGGGGTGTAACTGAGTGCAAACACAGCGACTACTGTACTGGATCTGGGTCAAACAGATATATTTCTCTGCGCGCCGCCATCTCCACCCCAGCTGCTCCAAAACAAGGAAGGAGAGTGCATTGAAGGCGGACACCGGGTAACCTACATTTGATAAAAGCCATCATTGCTGACAACAAACAAAACCACAAACTGCTGCATCAGTGGCATTATTGCCTTAGGGTTGCACTGTCTGGTAACAATAACTAATGGTGGTCATTATTTACTTTCAATACTGTTGGTGTTCAGGTGTATATCAGTATTTAGTGTCTCTACTTTAAAGAGTCCTCTCATGCTGATGTTCAGGTGTATATCAGTATGTAGTGTCTCTACTTTAAAGAGTCCTCTCCTGCTGATGTTCAGGTGTATATCAGTATGTAGTGTCTCTACTTTAAAGAGTCCTCTCCTGCTGATGTTCAGGTGTATATCAGTATGTAGTGTCTCTACTTTAAAGAGTCCTCTCCTGCTGATGTTCAGGTGTATATCAGTATGTAGTGTCTCTACTTTAAAGAGTCATCTCCTGATGATGTTCAGGTGTATATCAGTATATGTAGTGTCTCTACTTTAAAGAGTCCTCTCCTGCTGATGTTCAGGTGTATATCAGTATGTAGTGTCTCTACTTTAAAGAGTCCTCTCCTGCTGATGTTCAGGTGTATCAGTATGTAGTGTCTCTACTTTAAAGAGTCCTCTCCTGCTGATGTTCAGGTGTATATCAGTATGTAGTGTCTCTACTTTAAAGAGTCCTCTCCTGATGATGTTCAGGTGTATATCAGTATGTAGTGTCTCTACTTTAAAGAGTCCTCTCCTGCTGATGTTCAGGTGTATATCAGTATGTAGTGTCTCTACTTTAAAGAGTCCTCTCCTGCTGATGTTAGGTGTATATCAGTATGTAGTGTCTCTACTTTAAGAGGTCCCTCTCCTGCTGATGTTCAAGGTGTATATCAGTATGTAGTGTCTCTACTTTAAAGAGTCCTCTCCTGCTGATGTTCAGGTGTATATCAGTATGTAGTGTCTCTACTTTAAAGAGTCCTCTCCTGCTGATGTTCAGGTGTATATCAGTGTGTAGTGTCTTCATGCTTTAATGTTGAAAAAGCTCTTTCTTGTTCTCATACTGCCTGTGCTGCAGCACCTCTTTTCACCCTCTGTCTGAAACCAGAGCCCAGTCAGCTCTGATTGGTTAGCTGACCGGCTCTGTTGCGGTCGTCATGTGATTAAGTCTTTATCTGAGTTCATGCATGATTCATAGTCAGCCTGCATGCTGTAGAATAACATATCAGGTTAGACCATATTCTGTCTGTAATTAAATGTGCAGTTTATTGTGTGGAGGCAGGAGGAATGACGGACACAGTTCTGTACTTCAGATCAGTAACTAGTGGTGTGTTTGCTGCAGAGCCACCATGCATAAGCAGAGGTGGGAAGTAGTGGAGTACAAATACTTTCTTACTGTACATGTTTCTGGTATCAGTAATTTACTCCACCACTTATTTTTCTGACGACTTTTTACTTTGACTTCTTACATGATGAACTCAAATACCTGTACTTTCTACTTCTTACATGATTGAACTCAAATACCTGTACTTTCTACTTCTTACATGTTGAACTCAAATACCTGTACTTTCTACTTCTTACATGTTGAACTCAAATACCTGTACTTTCTACTTCTTACATGTTGAACTCAAATACCTGTACTTTCTACTTCTTACATGTTGAACTCAAATACCTGTACTTTCTACTTCTCACATGTTGAACTCAAATACCTGTACTTTCTACTTCTTACATGTTGAACTCAAATACCTGTACTTTCTACTTCTTACATGTTGAACTCAAATACCTGTACTTTCTACTTCTTACATGATGAACTCAAATACCTGTACTTTCTACTTCTTACATGTTGAACACAAATACCTGTACTTTCTACTTCTCACATGTTGAACTCAAATACCTGTACTTTCTACTTCTCACATGTTGAACACAAATACCTGTACTTTCTACTTCTTACATGATGAACTGAAATACCTGTACTTTCTACTTCTTACATGTTGAACTCAAATACCTGTACTTTCTACTTCTTACATGTTGAACTCAAATACCTGTACTTTCTACTTCTTACATGTTGAACTCAAATACCTGTACTTTCTACTTCTCACATGTTGAACTCAAATACCTGTACTTTCTACTTCTCACATGTTGAACACAAATACCTGTACTTTCTACTTCTTACATGATGAACTCAAATACCTGTACTTTCTACTTCTTACATGTTGAACACAAATACCTGTACTTTCTACTTCTTACATGTTGAACACAAATACCTGTACATTTCAAAGCCTCTTTGCTTTTACTTGAGTAAAGAAGTTTAGTCAGTACTTCTACTTTTACCAGAGTATTTTTAAACACGTGTATCTGTACTTCTACTTGAGTAAAGGATGTGTGTACTTTTGCCATATCTGTGCATATGTGCTGTTGACTTTCAGCTCTGTTTAGGAACACACACACACACACACACACACACACACACACACACACACCCTCAGTTTCACTCTTGGGGAGTTCACAGCAAACACAGAGGCGTTACTCTGTTTGGAAAGTGTCAGTCACAGATTTCACATGTCCTGCCTCAGCTTTGTGTGACAGGCTCATTCAGGTATGTTTGTATTAACATGTTTTGCATAAAGAGTTACAGAGTATTTTTGGGCCTGTTTTTTTGTTGTTGTCAAATTAGCTCCCTGGTTAATTTAGGTGCAGTTAATCCACAGTGCGTGTGTGTTTCTCCGTCTGAATAGCAAACAAGCACCTTAGAGAGGTGCTGGATGACTGATTTTTGCTTTGGACCCTGAAGGCAGTATCTCCCTGGTTCAATGGGATTTCTTCATTTGATTTTGGATCATTGCCGAAAAGAATCTCTGTCAAACACACGTTTATGATTCTTACACATTTTAGTTCAGCAGGATAAACTCCACATTTAAAACCCACCACAAAAAGTGGCTAATGTTGAGCTATAACGGAACTACAGCACGGTTACATGACTTCACGTCACCACCGCTAAGCTAAAGGTGGCTAATGTTGAGCTATAACGGAACTACAGCACGGTCACATGACTTCACGTCACCACCGCTAAGCTAAAGGTGGCTAATGTTGAGCTATAACGGAACTACAGCACGGTCACATGACTTCACGTCACCACCGCTAAGCTAAAGGTGGCTAATGTTGAGCTATAACGGAACTACAGCACGGTCACATGACTTCACGTCACCACCGCTAAGCTAAAGGTGGCTAATGTTGGGCTATAAAGGAACTACAGCACGGTCACATGACTTCACGTCACCACCGCTAAGCTAAAGGTGGCTAATGTTGGGCTATAAAGGAACTACAGCACGGTCACATGACTTCACGTCACCACCGCTAAGCTAAAGGTGGCTAATGTTGGGCTATAAAGGAACTACAGCACAGTCACATGACTTCACGTCACCACCGCTAAGCTAAAGGTGGCTAATGTTGGGCTATAAAGGAACTACAGCACGGTCACATGACTTCACGTCACCACCGCTAAGCTAAAGGTGGCTAATGTTGGGCTATAAAGGAACTACAGCACGGTCACATGACTTCACGTCACCACCTCTAAGCTAAAGGTGGCTAATGTTGGGCTATAAAGGAACTACAGCACGGTCACATGACTTCACGTCACCACCGCTAAGCTAAAGGTGGCTAATGTTGGGCTATAAAGGAACTACAGCACGGTCACATGACTTCACGTCACCACCGCTAAGCTAAAGGAGGCTAATGTTGGGCTATAAAGGAACTACAGCACGGTCACATGACTTCACGTCACCACCGCTAAGCTAAAGGTGGCTAATGTTGGGCTATAAAGAAACTACAGCACGGTCACATGACTTCACGTCACCACCGCTGAGCTAAAGGAGGCTAATGTTGGGTTATAAAGGAACTACAGCACGGTCACATGACTTCACGTCACCACCGCTAAGCTAAAGGAGGCTAACGTTGGGCTATAAAGGAACTACAGCACGGTCACATGACTTCACGTCACCACCGCTAAGCTAAAGGTGGCTAACGTTGGGTTGAACCACAGCAGGTGCTCCTCAGATGTCCTCATTGAAACGAGTTCTGGAATTTGTCCTTCTGATTGTGTAATATAATAGCGAATAGAATATGGCCCCTTTTTTAAGGAGCCGTTTTAAATCAGTCCAATGTGTGTTTATGTGGGGTCCTTCAGTATAATAACATTTTATTTCTTTTTATTTCACAGACCACACGTCAGGAAACACCTCCCTGGACATTCTGCTGGCCCTTCTTCAGGCGGAGGGAGCTAAAATAGAGGAGGAGACAGAGGTGAGCGATATTTCTTTCTCCATGATGACTCCATGTTTCCCTCAGTGACATCAGACAGTCATTTATATACCTGATGTCCTCCCTACAGAGCAGTGGCGTTTTCTCCTGGAGGCCAAGGGAAGCCAGGCTTCCCCTGTTTTTTTGGATTGTAGTTATAATGTTAATAAATAAATAAAAACACTTCGTTTAGTTTCGGTTTGTTGTGTTGCTGCCGGTCCGTCTCTCCCCAATTCTCATTGAGTGTTTTACAAAGAGTGAAACAGCGCCCCTCTAGATGTTATGGTAAAACAGTAGATTGCACTCTCTGTTGCGAGAGGAGGCCAGCCGAAATTGGCTTCCCTTGGTGAAAAAAAATGGAGGGATTGACCAATCAAACAAGGCTAACGTCATGCCCCTGCCAACCTGTGATTGGTCAGGGCCATGCCAAGGGAAGCCAGAGGCGGCTGGCTTCCCTTGGCTCACAATCCAATCAAATCGCATCAACTTAGTGTTGCCGTGACGCATCCTAAAACCCGGAAGTAAGCTGCGCTCGGTTTCCCTCGACTAAAAGGCAATGAGATTTCTCCATAGGATTTTGGAAAATAGCTCGGAATAAGGTCAGTGGAAAACGAACCTGTTTGATAAATGCAAGTTTTGTTCAGTCGGATAATATCCACACGTCTACCCTACTTTTATTATTTTCAAATCATAAATCGAATAGATAGAAGATACATAGCGTCACTGCACCACTCTCACCGCCGTTAGGAAGTAGCAAGCAACTGAAGCAAGTGCAATTATGGAGGGTGGAGATTTGGAGGATTCAATCAAACATAATTGTACTAAACTTCCGCTACAGCAGCAACAACAAATACAATCTGATGAGAGGTCGATGCCCAAACTGGAGCTGTGCACAGCGAGGAAAAAAGGAGCGAATCGGACGTAAAAGGTCTCCTGATTTAGTTTGTGAATGCTTATTAGAGTTTCGGCTGGAGAGTGCGTGCGGACCTGTTAGATAGCAGGCGTGTGTGAGTCCTGCATCTGTATGATACAAATGTGTGTAAAATGATACCGGGTGCTGTAATCACTCATCTGGTTACGTTATTACATTGACCACCCCCCCCCCGACCCAAAAGAAAGGACGTATTATTGGCTTCCCCTAATTTTCTCCCCACGCCACGCTACTGCTACAGAGGAGGCATTGTTCAGTCCAACCGTCCTTTTGCAGAGCTTGTGGGCAGAAAGACTACATTAGAGGTCAACATATTTATTCCTGCAATATCTACCTGTCCTGTTTTTAACCTATTGTGCAAATCATTAAAGTGGTTATCCCAAAATTAGAGATGTTACAAACTACTATTTTAACCAAAAGATTAGATGACATAAGGAACTTGTGTATGATATCCCATACAACTATTCAGGTGTCAGAGCTGCAAAAAGCAATACTGTACAAAGTTAACAAAATAAAATGATAATGCAGACTTGCTGTTGGAGGGTTTGATAACTTCCTATTTAAGGTTTGATAACTTCCTATTTAAGGTTTGATAACTTCCTATTTAAGGTTTGATAACTTCCTATTTAAGGTTTAATAACTTCCTATTTAAGGTTTAATAACTTCCTATTTAAGGTTTAATAACTTCCTGTTGGAGGCTTTAATAACTTCCTGTTGGAGGCTTTAATAACTTCCTATTGGAGGCTTTAATAACTTCCTATTGGAGGGTTTAATAACTTCCTGTTGGAGGCTTTAATAACTTCCTATTGGAGGGTTTAATAACTTCCTATTGGAGGGTTTAATAACTTCCTGTTGGAGGCTTTAATAACTTCCTGTTGGAGGCTTTAATAACTTCCTATTGGAGGGTTTAATAACTTCCTGTTGGAGGCTTTAATAACTTCCTATTGGAGGCTTTAATAACTTCCTGTTGGAGGGTTTAATAACTTCCTATTGGAGGCTTTAATAACTTCCTATTGGAGGCTTTAATAACTTCCTATTGGAGGCTTTAACAACTTCCTGTTGGAGGCTTTAATACCTTCCTATTGGAGGCTTTAATAACTTCCTATTGGAGGCTTTAACAACTTCCTATTGGAGGCTTTAACAACTTCCTGTTGGAGGCTTTAATAACTTCCTGTTGGAGGCTTTAATAACTTCCTATTGGAGGCTTTAACAACTTCCTGTTGGAGGCTTTAATAACTTCCTGTTGGAGGCTTTAACAACTTCCTGTTGGAGGCTTTAACAACTTCCTGTTGGAGGCTTTAACAACTTCCTGTTGGAGGCTTTAACAACTTCCTATTGGAGGCTTTAAC
The DNA here is from genome assembly GCF_902827115.2 of Pseudochaenichthys georgianus. Taxonomy (NCBI): domain Eukaryota; kingdom Metazoa; phylum Chordata; class Actinopteri; order Perciformes; family Channichthyidae; genus Pseudochaenichthys; species Pseudochaenichthys georgianus. The sequence goes on from NW_027263142.1 coordinate 119,388, forward strand.
AACTTCCTATTGGAGGCTTTAACAACTTCCTGTTGGAGGCTTTAACAACTTCCTATTGGAGGCTTTAACAACTTCCTGTTGGAGGCTTTAACAACTTCCTGTTGGAGGCTTTAATAACTTCCTATTGGAGGCTTTAACAACTTCCTATTGGAGGCTTTAACAACTTCCTATTGGAGGCTTTAATAACTTCCTATTGGAGGGTTTAATAACTTCCTATTGGAGGGTTTAATAACTTCCTATTGGAGGGTTTAATAACTTCCTATTGGAGGGTTTAATAACTTCCTATTGGAGGCTTTAACAACTTCATATTTAAGGTTTAATAACTTCCTGTTGGAGGCTTTAATAACTTCCTGTTTAAGGTTTAATAACTTCCTATTGGAGGGTTTAATAACTTCCTGTTGGAGGCTTTAATAACTTCCTATTTAAGGTTTGATAACTTCCTGTTGGAGGGCTTGATAACTTCCTATTTAAGGTTTAATAACTTCCTATTGGAGGATTAATGTCTTCCTGTTGGAGGGGTTGATAACTTCATGTTGGGGGGGTTGATAACTTCCTGTTGGGGGGTTGATAACTTCCTGTTGGGGGGTTGATAACTTCCTGTTGGGGGGTTGATAACTTCCTGTTGGGGGGTTGATAACTTCCTGTTGGGGGGTTGATAACTTCCTGTTGGAGGGGTTGATAACTTCATGTTGGGGGGGTTGATAACTTCCTGTTGGGGGGGTTGATAACTTCCTGTTGGGGGGTTGATAACTTCCTGTTGGGGGGTTGATAACTTCCTGTTGGGGGGTTGATAACTTCCTGTTGGGGGGGTTGATAACTTCCTGTTGGAGGGGTTGATAACTTCCTGTTGGAGGCTTTAACAACTTCCTATTGGAGGCTTTAACAACTTCCTATTGGAGGCTTTAACAACTTCCTGTTGGAGGCTTTAATAACTTCCTGTTGGAGGCTTTAATAACTTCCTATTGGAGGCTTTAACAACTTCCTGTTGGAGGCTTTAATAACTTCCTGTTGGAGGCTTTAACAACTTCCTGTTGGAGGCTTTAACAACTTCCTGTTGGAGGCTTTAACAACTTCCTGTTGGAGGCTTTAATAACTTCCTATTGGAGGCTTTAACAACTTCCTATTGGAGGCTTTAACAACTTCCTATTGGAGGCTTTAATAACTTCCTATTGGAGGGTTTAATAACTTCCTATTGGAGGGTTTAATAACTTCCTATTGGAGGGTTTAATAACTTCCTATTGGAGGGTTTAATAACTTCCTATTGGAGGCTTTAACAACTTCATATTTAAGGTTTAATAACTTCCTGTTGGAGGCTTTAATAACTTCCTGTTTAAGGTTTAATAACTTCCTATTGGAGGGTTTAATAACTTCCTGTTGGAGGCTTTAATAACTTCCTATTTAAGGTTTGATAACTTCCTGTTGGAGGGCTTGATAACTTCCTATTTAAGGTTTAATAACTTCCTATTGGAGGATTAATGTCTTCCTGTTGGAGGGGTTGATAACTTCCTGTTGGAGGGGTTGATAACTTCATGTTGGAGGGGTTGATAACTTCATGTTGGAGGGGTTGATAACTTCCTGTTGGAGGGGTTGATAACTTCCTGTTGGGGGGTTGATAACTTCCTGTTGGGGGGGTTGATAACTTCCTGTTGGAGGGGTTGATAACTTCCTGTTGGAGGGGTTGATAACTTCCTGTTGGAGGGGTTGATAACTTCCTGTTGGGGGGGTTGATAACTTCCTGTTGGGGGGGTTGATAACTTCCTGTTGGAGGGGTTGATAACTTCCTGTTGGGGGGGTTGATAACTTCCTGTTGGAGGGGTTGATAACTTCATGTTGGAGGGTTTTCTAACCCTCTCCCACTCCCCACTTGTTAGTTTGAAATTGACCCTAAACCACAGGACTATTCTCTGTCTGCAGAACATGGCCGACTGCTTCCTGGACGGAGACATGCCTCTGGACTCCTTCATCGACTCGTACCAGAGCAACAGGAAGCTGGCCCACCTGCGGAGGGTGAAGATCGAGAAGCTTCAGGAGATGGTGATGAACGGCCATCGGCTCCCCACGGTCCCAAACTCTCGATCTCAGGACGTTCCTTCGTCTGTCGCCTCGCTGATTAACGGCAGCAGCGGATCGTCTCCCACTGCTCAGCCCAGGAGGAAAAACCCTCCGTCCCAACCGGCGCCAATTCTCAACCAATATCCCGCCGCCGAACTGCCTGCTGTCTACTCTCCGTACCCGCCGATTCCTCCCAGAACGGGTCAACCTTTCCCCAACGTCTCCTCTGGATACCCCGCCCACTTCATGTCTCAGTACCCCCCCGCCGTGCCTCAGAGGCCCGCCCCTCGTCTGGCCCCGACGCCCGGCTTCATCATGCAGTAAACAACACTCTTGACTTTTTAATCACTTTACTGGAAAAACTCCTTGAGAACTATTTTTCTACGACGCCTTCTCGGGGGAAATCGCGGGAAACAAGGCGGACGTGCAGCGGCTGGTCGGGTCGGCTGAAGCAGATCTTATCCCCGAAAAAGTGGATTTTCTTTTGCGCTCACTCCCATTATCTTAACACTCCAGATCGGCCTCGCTGCCCTGCGTCCCTCCAGAGGAAGCGCAGGAGGATCTTTCTCTCAGCACCTTTCAAACAAGCTTTTCCAGAGCACAGTTAAAAATAAAAGATTTGATTTCCACCCGCAGCATAATGAATCGGCGGTATATGCAAACAAGGAGAGACCCTAATTACTGTGCAGGCTTCAGGAGAATCTGCATCTATGCTGTGATTTTACTTTCTCTTTTTTATTCTAAATTCACAAGGTACATAGGAACATATTGAAGCTTCTTTTCTATAAAATATAGTACTAATGGAGTTAATATTAGACTGATATTAACGTGTGTGAAGGTGTTTCTTCTCGGGGTGTCTCCTGGTCCAAGAGGGCCGAGCGTTGACCTCAGAAGTCAAAGGGAGTGGAAGAAGAGACGATGAACTGTCGTAGTAATCGAGGAGGCAGCCTCGTGCTAAATGAAGGATTTTGTATAGCCATACTGATGTTCTCCGTGGGTTCTTGTCATCCTGCAGCACTCTTTATACTTCCTCTGTCTTAAGGTGCGTTCACAACCGGACGTGGAGCGAATGTTTGCCTTTAAAGTTTGACCGCGGCATCGTTGGTGTTTACTCGCGTCACTCAAAGTAGATGCGCTGTCGAGGAGGCGGGGCTTATCTCCATATAGATACCAACACTAACATAATATGCCATGGTGTAAATGTAATGCACAAAATGATGCTGGAATAACATCATACTGATATCGATGCATGTAATGGATATCGATCAGGCTATGCTAAGCTACCGTAGCAGATTCTCTGTCCCGCTCAAAATAACATCATACAGACAATAATAACGCACAGACTGTATTTGCCGTGGACCGTCTGTGGTTTGTACACTTTGGAAAACACTGATATTTCTCCCGTTTCTGAACAAGTAGGAGGAAATGTGTGCTAACCGCTAACGGCTAACGGCTGCTGTATGGTTGTATGTGTCAACAACGGCAGAAACGACCGATGGAGATTCTCACCGCTGATTGGCTTATTTGTAAAAATAGTCAACCAAATGTATCGCTGGAGTTGAACAATTTAAGTCTTATGAATACAGCGTAGCCATATCATCAGTTTCATTAGCGCCGCTGTCTTTTCGTTGACTTTAAATGCTAAATATTCGCTCCCCGTCCGTTGTGAACGCTCCGTTAACGTTGGGATTGGAGATTGGTGCCAACAGCTCTTTGGATCTCATCTGGTTCTGTCACCGAGCACCAAAGATCACTCCAAACTTTTTTTATTTTAAGTGAGACATGTAATCAAACCATTGTTCCCAACATATCTGTGTGTTGCTCGAACACTCTTTTTGTAAAGCGAGACATTGTTTTCTTCAGGAGGAACTTGCCAGGTCCACCAGGCTTTGGGAGGAAATGTTGTTTTTTGTTTTGAAAATCACTCCCGACGCTGTGCACTGTTGAAGAGCCGCGAGTGCCTACACTTGAAGTATCACGCCCTGCTGACTGCTCCATGTCAGATCGACCCCATCAACCACAAACTTTCTGAGCATTCGGTGTCTTCATCCTCCTGCTACTGATCTCCTGTTCCACCAGATGGCAGAAACAAGGCGGTCTGACGGTGCTTCTTTCCCATTCCTCCTCCATAGAGTGGTGCAGGAATGAGTCCTACAACCCTGAAAGGAGTCATAACTTTTATCACTTCCTGTTCCCTTGTTTGGATGTCAATTGTTTTGGATAAATAAGATCTATGGTTAACATATTGACAGCACTTTTTTAGTAGTTGAAGCATAAATGCAATCTCCAGAAGTAGAAAACGAACGTGATGCTATAAAGGAACTACAGCACGGTCACCACCGCTAAGCTAAAGGTGGCTAATGTTAAGTTATAGCCCAACATTAGCCACCTTTAGCTTAGCGGTGGTGAAGTCATGTGACCGTGCTGTAGTTCCTTTATAGCCCAACATTAGCCACCTTTAGCTTAGCGGTGGTGACGTGCAGTCATGTGATCGTGCTGTAGTTCCTTTATAGCCTAGCGTTAGCCACCTTTAGCTTAGCGGTGGTGACGTGAAGTCATGTGATCGTGCTGTAGTTCCTTTATAGCCTAGCGTTAGCCACCTTTAGCTTAGCGGTGGTGACGTGAAGTCATGTGATCGTGCTGTAGTTCCTTTATAGCCTAGCGTTAGCCACCTTTAGCTTAGCGGTGGTGACGTGAAGTCATGTGATCGTGCTGTAGTTAGCCTAGCGTTAGCTTTGTACTCCAGAAATCATAAAGTGGTTTTAATATGTGGAGATTATCCTGCTGAACTAAACAAGGGACATGCTGCATTCAGGGTCCACTACAAAAATAGGTCATCCCTGCACCACTCTGAAACATCGAGGTTTGCATGTGTTGTGCTGTTTTTTTTCTTTTTTAATGATTGGTGAAATAACAGTGCTCTGAAAAGTTTTGTGTCATATCTTGGTGATCAATCAGTGATGAATCGTCACGATTAAGCATTTAACGACCAACTAATGGATAACTCTTCTGTGCATGGCCTTCGCTCTTCGTTTCCAGTCTGAAGATCCCTCTTACCTCTTACCTTTTTGTTTCTCGTCTAGCCGTTGAGCTGTACGTTTGAACTGATCCTCTCTCCATGGTTTTATATGTGGTTGGTGACATTCTCAGTGTAATGTTGTAGGTGTTTACTTATAATGAATGTTTAAGTGGAATTTAATGCTATTTTCAAGTTCAATAAATCTCAATTTTTTTTATCTGCTTTCTTCCAGTTGCTTTTTTTCACATGAGGGAGATATTTAAATATAATAAAATGAATGTTGGAATATAATTTACAGTCACTTGCTCCCCGTCCAATCAGAGAGGCCGGTCATCATGCGTCAAATAACTTGATAACTTCCTGTTGGAGGGCTTGATAACTTCCTATTTAAGGTTTAATAACTTCCTATTTAAGGTTTAATAACTTCCTATTGGAGGATTAATGACTTCCTGTTGGAGGGGTTGATAACTTCATGTTGGAGGGGTTGATAACTTCCTGTTGGGGGGTTGATAACTTCCTGTTGGGGGGTTGATAACTTCCTGTTGGGGGGTTGATAACTTCCTGTTGGAGGGGTTGATAACTTCATGTTGGAGTGTTTTCTAACCCTCTCCCACTCCCCACTTGTTAGTTTGAAATTGACCCTAAACCACAGGACTATTCTCTGTCTGCAGAACATGGCCGACTGCTTCCTGGACGGAGACATGCCTCTGGACTCCTTCATCGACTCGTACCAGAGCAACAGGAAGCTGGCCCACCTGCGGAGGGTGAAGATCGAGAAGCTTCAGGAGATGGTGATGAACGGCCATCGGCTCCCCACGGTCCCAAACTCTCGATCTCAGGACGTTCCTTCATCTGTCGCCTCGCTGATTAACGGCAGCAGCGGATCGTCTCCCACTGCTCAGCCCAGGAGGAAAAACCCTCCGTCCCAACCGGCGCCAATTCTCAACCAATATCCCGCCGCCGAACTGCCTGCTGTCTACTCTCCGTACCCGCCGATTCCTCCCAGAACGGGTCAACCTTTCCCCAACGTCTCCTCTGGATACCCCGCCCACTTCATGTCTCAGTACCCCCCCGCCGTGCCTCAGAGGCCCGCCCCTCGTCTGGCCCCGACGCCCGGCTTCATCATGCAGTAAACAACACTCTTGACTTTTTAATCACTTTACTGGAAAAACTCCTTGAGAACTATTTTTCTACGACGCCTTCTCGGGGGAAATCGCGGGAAACAAGGTGGACGTGCAGCGGCTGGTCGGGTCGGCTGAAGCAGATCTTATCCCCGAAAAAGTGGATTTTCTTTTGCGCTCACTCCCATTATCTTAACACTCCAGATCGGCCTCGCTGCCCTGCGTCCCTCCAGAGGAAGCGCAGGAGGATCTTTCTCTCAGCACCTTTCAAACAAGCTTTTCCAGAGCACAGTTAAAAATAAAAGATTTGATTTCCACCCGCAGCATAATGAATCGGCGGTATATGCAAACAAGGAGAGACCCTAATTACTGTGCAGGCTTCAGGAGAATCTGCATCTATGCTGTGATTTTACTTTCTCTTTTTTATTCTAAATTCACAAGGTACATAGGAACATATTGAAGCTTCTTTTCTATAAAATATAGTACTAATGGAGTTAATATTAGACTGATATTAACGTGTGTGAAGGTGTTTCTTCTCGGGGTGTCTCCTGGTCCAAGAGGGCCGAGCGTTGACCTCAGAAGTCAAAGGGAGTGGAAGAAGAGACGATGAACTGTCGTAGTAATCGAGGAGGCAGCCTCGTGCTAAATGAAGGATTTTGTATAGCCATACTGATGTTCTCCGTGGGTTCTTGTCATCCTGCAGCACTCTTTATACTTCCTCTGTCTTAAGGTGCATTCACAACCGGACGTGGAGCGAATGTTTGCCTTTAAAGTTTGACCGCGGCATCGTTGGTGTTTACTCGCGTCACTCAAAGTAGATGCGCTGTCGAGGAGGCGGGGCTTATCTCCATATAGATACCAACACTAACATAATATGCCATGGTGTAAATGTAATGCACAAAATGATGCTGGAATAACATCATACTGATATCGATGCATGTAATGGATATCGATCAGGCTATGCTAAGCTACCGTAGCAGATTCTCTGTCCCGCTCAAAATAACATCATACAGACAATAATAACGCACAGACTGTATTTGCCGTGGACCGTCTGTGGTTTGTACACTTTGGAAAACACTGATATTTCTCCCGTTTCTGAACAAGTAGGAGGAAATGTGTGCTAACCGCTAACGGCTAACGGCTGCTGTATGGTTGTATGTGTCAACAACGGCAGAAACGTCCGATGGAGATTCTCACCGCTGATTGGCTTATTTGTAAAAAATAGTCAACCAAATGTATCGCTGGAGTTGAACAATTTAAGTCTTATGAATACAGCGTAGCCATATCATCAGTTTCATTAGCGCCGCTGTCTTTTCGTTGACTTAAATGCTAAATATTCGCTCCCCGTCCGTTGTGAACGCTCCGTTAACGTTGGGATTGGAGATTGGTGCCAACAGCTCTTTGGATCTCATCTGGTTCTGTCACCGAGCACCAAAGATCACTCCAAACTTTTTTTATTTTAAGTGAGACATGTAATCAAACCATTGTTCCCAACATATCTGTGTGTTGCTCGAACACTCTTTTTGTAAAGCGAGACATTGTTTTCTTCAGGAGGAACTTGCCAGGTCCACCAGGCTTTGGGAGGAAATGTTGTTTTTGTTTTGAAAATCACTCCCGACGCTGTGCACTGTTGAAGAGCCGCGAGTGCCTACACTTGAAGTATCACGCCCTGCTGACTGCTCCATGTCAGATCGACCCCATCAACCACAAACTTTCTGAGCATTCGGTGTCTTCATCCTCCTGCTACTGATCTCCTGTTCCACCAGATGGCAGAAACAAGGCGGTCTGACGGTGCTTCTTTCCCATTCCTCCTCCATAGAGTGGTGCAGGAATGAGTCCTACAACCCTGAAAGGAGTCATAACTTTTATCACTTCCTGTTCCCTTGTTTGGATGTCAATTGTTTTGGATAAATAAGATCTATGGTTAACATATTGACAGCACTTTTTTAGTAGTTGAAGCATAAATGCAATCTCCAGAAGTAGAAAACGAACGTGATGCTATAAAGGAACTACAGCACGGTCACCACCGCTAAGCTAAAGGTGGCTAATGTTAAGTTATAGCCCAACATTAGCCACCTTTAGCTTAGCGGTGGTGAAGTCATGTGACCGTGCTGTAGTTCCTTTATAGCCCAACATTAGCCACCTTTAGCTTAGCGGTGGTGACGTGAAGTCATGTGATCGTGCTGTAGTTCCTTTATAGCCTAGCGTTAGCCACCTTTAGCTTAGCGGTGGTGACGTGAAGTCATGTGATCGTGCTGTAGTTCCTTTATAGCCTAGCGTTAGCCACCTTTAGCTTAGCGGTGGTGACGTGAAGTCATGTGATCGTGCTGTAGTTCCTTTATAGCCTAGCGTTAGCCACCTTTAGCTTAGCGGTGGTGACGTGAAGTCATGTGATCGTGCTGTAGTTAGCCTAGCGTTAGCTTTGTACTCCAGAAATCATAAAGTGGTTTTAATATGTGGAGATTATCCTGCTGAACTAAACAAGGGACATGCTGCATTCAGGGTCCACTACAAAAATAGGTCATCCCTGCACCACTCTGAAACATCGAGGTTTGCATGTGTTGTGCTGTTTTTTTTTTTTTTTAATGATTGGTGAAATAACAGTGCTCTGAAAAGTTTTGTGTCATATCTTGGTGATCAATCAGTGATGAATCGTCACGATTAAGCATTTAACGACCAACTAATGGATAACTCTTCTGTGCATGGCCTTCGCTCTTCGTTTCCAGTCTGAAGATCCCTCTTACCTCTTACCTTTTTGTTTCTCGTCTAGCCGTTGAGCTGTACGTTTGAACTGATCCTCTCTCCATGGTTTTATATGTGGTTGGTGACATTCTCAGTGTAATGTTGTAGGTGTTTACTTATAATGAATGTTTAAGTGGAATTTAATGCTATTTTCAAGTTCAATAAATCTCAATTTTTTTTATCTGCTTTCTTCCAGTTGCTTTTTTTCACATGAGGGAGATATTTAAATATAATAAAATGAATGTTGGAATATAATTTACAGTCACTTGCTCCCCGTCCAATCAGAGAGGCCGGTCATCATGCGTCAAATAACTTGATAACTTCCTGTTGGAGGGCTTGATAACTTCCTATTTAAGGTTTAATAACTTCCTATTTAAGGTTTAATAACTTCCTATTGGAGGATTAATGACTTCCTGTTGGAGGGGTTGATAACTTCATGTTGGAGGGGTTGATAACTTCCTGTTGGGGGGTTGATAACTTCCTGTTGGGGGGTTGATAACTTCCTGTTGGGGGGGTTGATAACTTCCTGTTGGAGGGGTTGATAACTTCATGTTGGAGTGTTTTCTAACCCTCTCCCACTCCCCACTTGTTAGTTTGAAATTGACCCTAAACCACAGGACTATTCTCTGTCTGCAGAACATGGCCGACTGCTTCCTGGACGGAGACATGCCTCTGGACTCCTTCATCGACTCGTACCAGAGCAACAGGAAGCTGGCCCACCTGCGGAGGGTGAAGATCGAGAAGCTTCAGGAGATGGTGATGAACGGCCATCGGCTCCCCACGGTCCCAAACTCTCGATCTCAGGACGTTCCTTCATCTGTCGCCTCGCTGATTAACGGCAGCAGCGGATCGTCTCCCACTGCTCAGCCCAGGAGGAAAAACCCTCCGTCCCAACCGGCGCCAATTCTCAACCAATATCCCGCCGCCGAACTGCCTGCTGTCTACTCTCCGTACCCGCCGATTCCTCCCAGAACGGGTCAACCTTTCCCCAACGTCTCCTCTGGATACCCCGCCCACTTCATGTCTCAGTACCCCCCCGCCGTGCCTCAGAGGCCCGCCCCTCGTCTGGCCCCGACGCCCGGCTTCATCATGCAGTAAACAACACTCTTGACTTTTTAATCACTTTACTGGAAAAACTCCTTGAGAACTATTTTTCTACGACGCCTTCTCGGGGGAAATCGCGGGAAACAAGGTGGACGTGCAGCGGCTGGTCGGGTCGGCTGAAGCAGATCTTATCCCCGAAAAAGTGGATTTTCTTTTGCGCTCACTCCCATTATCTTAACACTCCAGATCGGCCTCGCTGCCCTGCGTCCCTCCAGAGGAAGCGCAGGAGGATCTTTCTCTCAGCACCTTTCAAACAAGCTTTTCCAGAGCACAGTTAAAAATAAAAGATTTGATTTCCACCCGCAGCATAATGAATCGGCGGTATATGCAAACAAGGAGAGACCCTAATTACTGTGCAGGCTTCAGGAGAATCTGCATCTATGCTGTGATTTTACTTTCTCTTTTTTATTCTAAATTCACAAGGTACATAGGAACATATTGAAGCTTCTTTTCTATAAAATATAGTACTAATGGAGTTAATATTAGACTGATATTAACGTGTGTGAAGGTGTTTCTTCTCGGGGTGTCTCCTGGTCCAAGAGGGCCGAGCGTTGACCTCAGAAGTCAAAGGGAGTGGAAGAAGAGACGATGAACTGTCGTAGTAATCGAGGAGGCAGCCTCGTGCTAAATGAAGGATTTTGTATAGCCATACTGATGTTCTCCGTGGGTTCTTGTCATCCTGCAGCACTCTTTATACTTCCTCTGTCTTAAGGTGCATTCACAACCGGACGTGGAGCGAATGTTTGCCTTTAAAGTTTGACCGCGGCATCGTTGGTGTTTACTCGCGTCACTCAAAGTAGATGCGCTGTCGAGGAGGCGGGGCTTATCTCCATATAGATACCAACACTAACATAATATGCCATGGTGTAAATGTAATGCACAAAATGATGCTGGAATAACATCATACTGATATCGATGCATGTAATGGATATCGATCAGGCTATGCTAAGCTACCGTAGCAGATTCTCTGTCCCGCTCAAAATAACATCATACAGACAATAATAACGCACAGACTGTATTTGCCGTGGACCGTCTGTGGTTTGTACACTTTGGAAAACACTGATATTTCTCCCGTTTCTGAACAAGTAGGAGGAAATGTGTGCTAACCGCTAACGGCTAACGGCTGCTGTATGGTTGTATGTGTCAACAACGGCAGAAACGTCCGATGGAGATTCTCACCGCTGATTGGCTTATTTGTAAAAATAGTCAACCAAATGTATCGCTGGAGTTGAACAATTTAAGTCTTATGAATACAGCGTAGCCATATCATCAGTTTCATTAGCGCCGCTGTCTTTTCGTTGACTTTAAATGCTAAATATTCGCTCCCCGTCCGTTGTGAACGCTCCGTTAACGTTGGGATTGGAGATTGGTGCCAACAGCTCTTTGGATCTCATCTGGTTCTGTCACCGAGCACCAAAGATCACTCCAAACTTTTTTTATTTTAAGTGAGACATGTAATCAAACCATTGTTCCCAACATATCTGTGTGTTGCTCGAACACTCTTTTTGTAAAGCGAGACATTGTTTTCTTCAGGAGGAACTTGCCAGGTCCACCAGGCTTTGGGAGGAAATGTTGTTTTTTGTTTTGAAAATCACTCCCGACGCTGTGCACTGTTGAAGAGCCGCGAGTGCCTACACTTGAAGTATCACGCCCTGCTGACTGCTCCATGTCAGATCGACCCCATCAACCACAAACTTTCTGAGCATTCGGTGTCTTCATCCTCCTGCTACTGATCTCCTGTTCCACCAGATGGCAGAAACAAGGCGGTCTGACGGTGCTTCTTTCCCATTCCTCCTCCATAGAGTGGTGCAGGAATGAGTCCTACAACCCTGAAAGGAGTCATAACTTTTATCACTTCCTGTTCCCTTGTTTGGATGTCAATTGTTTTGGATAAATAAGATCTATGGTTAACATATTGACAGCACTTTTTTAGTAGTTGAAGCATAAATGCAATCTCCAGAAGTAGAAAACGAACGTGATGCTATAAAGGAACTACAGCACGGTCACCACCGCTAAGCTAAAGGTGGCTATGTTTAAGTTATAGCCCAACATTAGCCACCTTTAGCTTAGCGGTGGTGAAGTCATGTACCGTGCTGTAGTTCTTATGCCACATTAGCCACCTTTAGCTTAGCGGTGGTGAGTCCAGTGATCTGCTGTAGTTCCTTTATACTAGTTAGCCACCTTTAGCTTAGCGGTGGTGACGTGAAGTCATGTGATCGTGCTGTAGTTCCTTTATAGCCTAGCGTTAGCCACCTTTAGCTTAGCGGTGGTGACGTGAAAGTCATGTGATCGTGCTGTAGTCCTTTATAGCCTAGCGTTAGCCACCTTTAGCTTAGCGGTGGTGACGTGAAGTCATGTGATCGTGCTGTAGTTAGCCTAGCGTTAGCTTGTACTCCAGAAATCATAAAGTGGTTTTAATATGTGGAGATTATCCTGCTGAACTAACAAGGGACATGCTGCATTCAGGGTCCACTACAAAAATAGGTCATCCCTGCACCACTCTGAAACATCGAGGTTTGCATGTGTTGTGCTGTTTTCTTTTTTTTTTAATGATTGGTGAAATAACAGTGCTCTGAAAAGTTTTGTGTCATATCTTGGTGATCAATCAGTGATGAATCGTCACGATTAAGCATTTAACGACCAACTAATGGATAACTCTTCTGTGCATGGCCTTCCCTCTTCGTTTCCAGTCTGAAGATCCCTCTTACCTCTTACCTTTTTGTTTCTCGTCTAGCCGTTGAGCTGTACGTTTGAACTGATCCTCTCTCCATGGTTTTATATGTGGTTGGTGACATTCTCAGTGTAATGTTGTAGGTGTTTACTTATAATGAATGTTTAAGTGGAATTTAATGCTATTTTCAAGTTCAATAAATCTCAATTTTTTTTATCTGCTTTCTTCCAGTTGCTTTTTTTCACATGAGGGAGATATTTAAATATAATAAAATGAATGTTGGAATATAATTTACAGTCACTTGCTCCCCGTCCAATCAGAGAGGCCGGTCATCATGCGTCAAATAAAACACTCACCTGTCCGTCTCATGGTCCGACTACCTGTTCTGTTCATCTCTCTATCTGCTTGTCTACCTGTCTTTGTCCAACTGGTTTGTCTTTAACCTGCCTGTCTGTGTGTCTGTCTGCATGCCTGTCTGTCTGCGTGCCTGTCTGTGTGTCTGTCTGCGTGCCTGTCTGTGTGTCTGTCTACGTGCCTGTCTGTCTGCGTGCCTGTCTGTCTGCGTGCCTGTCTGTCTGCGTGCCTGTCTGTGTGTCTGTCTGCGTGCCTGTTTGTCTGTGTCTGTCTGCGTGCCTGTCTGCGTGTCTGTCTGTGTGTCTGTCTGTGTGTCTGTCTGTGTGTCTGTCTGCATGCCTGTCTGTCTGCGTGCCTGTCTGTGTGTCTGTCTGCGTGCCTGTCTGTGTGTCTGTCTGCGTGCCTGTCTGTGTGTCTGTCTGCGTGTCTGTCTGTCTGTCTGTGTGCCTGTGCACTGCAGTTTAGCAATAGAGTCTGTCTGCAGACCGCAGCAAGGAGGCGTTTCCTATAGGGCGTTTCCTATAGTGAACGACGGGAGCCGGCTCTCGCCCGCGAACGAGCCGTTTTTTGTTTTGTTTTTGCGGAGGGATCTAGATCGGCATGAAGGCACATTATGCAATGTGCAATGTGGACATTATCCTGCTTATTACACATGGCCACCTTCTCAACAAAGTAACGACATGACTCCCAATAATAATTGAAATGCTTTTATGGATTTAGAAAAAGATTTTATTGATTTAAAAAATAGTTTTTTGTATTGATTTAAATTGACATGCATCCGCTAAGAAAAGTAGTCCGTTGTTACCGTTTGAACTAACGTAACAACGGCAGGAACTGCTTCTATAGTGTTTTTGAGGAGCTTTTTGATTACAGATTTGAAAACATCGTTGCTTGCTTTAAAAGTAGCACAATTCATTATGTCAAACCTTGAAAGATATCCCTGCCCTAATGCCAAAAGTAACTGGCAACTGAATATGTGTCGCCGTAGCTATGATGTCTATGTCTGGACCGCTGCGAAAAAAAGAGGGTTTCTGCCCCATTACTTCTCTTCTTACTTCTATAAGAATAAAACACGGAGGACGGAGATCTCTTGTTGTCCCCCTCTTCTCCCCGCTGCAGCCTAGCAGTTGATCTCAAAGCACGCTCCCCTCTCCTGCAGGGAGAAAAACTATATGTATATACTTTATATAGGTTGATACAGTAGCCCCTTTTTTTAAATAGTTTTTATAGGTGTTGCCATTTGTTTTGTGTAGCGAGGTTCTACAAGCAATTCAATGCATTAATTGGGTGGTATCAGAGAGTTACACGGGTCTGTAAATGCAATGAAAACAATTGGCCACAGCAAATAATTTATATTAAACATGTAATTTTTACTTTTGAATACTTTAGTACAAAGGATGTCTTGAATAATTTAAGTGATATATGTGTACACATATAAATCATTAGTCAAAACAGGGCTACATTTGATTTAATTAAAAGGTATAATATGTGGTAAACTGAAGAGCCCTTTGGGAGCCGAAAGAGCCGGCTCTTCTTGGTGAGCCAAATGATCCGGCTCACCAAGAAGAGCCGGAATTCCCATCACTAGAACAATGACTTCTTCTGCGAGGATTTATAAAAGCAGCTGGAATCCCTTAAATTGCTATTGGATAAAAAGTTAGGAAACGCCCCTATAGGAAACGCCCCTATAGGAAACGCCTCCTTGCTGCGGTCTGCAGCCAGACCCATCTCCAGTTTTGCACTGAGCAACAGGTTTCTTAAAAATTAAACAGGCTCGCCCTCTAGTGGTCATATATAATATATCAGAATGAACAAATAAATACTTGTACTTGTTTTAATTGTATACTCCCTTATACTTCTACTCCACTACTTTTTAGAAAGTCTTCTTGCTCTTCATACTTAGTTTTAGTGGAGATTACAAATAAACAAATAAATAAACATTGATATATATATAATTATATCTTAGGATCGGTGGTGTACTAACGAGTCTACAGTAAAACATTTTGAGATCTTGTACTTAAGTAGAAGCAGTCAGATCTTGTACTTGAGTAAAAGTAGAAGTACTCAGATCTTGTACTTGAGTAAAAGTAGAAGTACTCAGATGTTGTACTTTAGTAAAAGTGGAAGTACTCAGATCGTGTACTTGAGTACAAGTAGAAGTACTCAGATCTTGTACTTTAGTAAAAGTAGAAGTACTCAGATATTGTACTTGAGTAAAAGTAGAAGTACTCAGATCTTGTACTTGAGTAAAAGTAGAAGTACTCAGATATTGTACTTGAGTAAAAGTAGAAGTACTCAGATCGTGCACTTGAGTAAAAGTAGAAGTACTCAGATCATGTACTTGAGTAAAAGTAGAAGTACTCAGATCTTGTACTTTAGTAAAAGTAGAAGTACTCAGATCATGTACATAGTAAAAGTAGAAGTACTCAGATCTTGAGTATAAGTAGAAGTAACAGAGTGTACGAATACTCTGTTGCAGTAAAAGTCCTGCATTCAAAATGTTACTCAAGTAAAAGTAGAAGTACTCAGATATTGTACTTGAGTAAAAGTAGAAATACTCAGATCTTGTACTTGAGTAAAAGTAGAAGTACTCAGATCTTGTACTTGAGTAAAAGTAGAAGTACTCAGATCTTGTACTTGAGTACAAGTAGAAGTACTCAGATATTGTACTTTAGTAAAAGTAGAAGTACTCAGATCTTGTACTTGAGTAAAAGTAGAAGTACTCAGATCTTGTACTTTAGTAAAAGTAGAAGTACTCAGATATTGTACTTGAGTAAAAGTACTCAGATATTGTACTTGAGTAAAAGTAGAAGTACTCAGATATTGTACTTTAGTAAAAGTAGAAGTACTCAGATCTTGTACATAGTAAAAGTAGAAGTACTCAGATCTTGTACTTGAGTATAAGTAGAAGTACCAGAGTGTAGGAATACTCTGTTGCAGTAAAAGTCCTGCATTCAAAATGTTACTCAAGTAAAAGTAGAAAAGTATTATCATCAAAATATAGCCTAGTTAAAGTACCCAAAGTAAAAGTAGTAAATATGTCCTTTATTTCTCTATATTTTGCTCTGTATATGTACCTGAATATGTACCCTGTTGTCAGTGTGTTGTGTGTATATAATGTCTGATGCATGTATATATATTTCTTCTTGAATAAAGCAGGAAAAAGACGTACCTCTTCCCACACTGTAGGCACGTCAGATGTACGTCGACGTCAACGTACGAACGCAATGTTTGTATTTTGGAAAGCGCCCCTAACCACGTGTTACGTTTCCATGGTTACGTTACATCACCAAGCAACCTGGAAGCGCGCGTGCCGTTGAAGCAGATTTGTAGGAATGACCGTAGCGGTCAAACGGTGGTACTACAACTTCCGTGACGTAATTTTGGACCAAAAACACCTTTTCCCCATTGACTAACACTGGGAAAGAGACGTCTGTAAATCAGGTCTACAAAGTAGTACAAAACTCTTAAAGCTGAATCCGGATTTATTTGTCCCTCTCCATCCATTTGACTGAGCCGAGACCGGGAGATCGGAGGCGGGGCTTACGGGAAAACTCCACTGCGCATGCTCAATGGGCCCAGTGGGTGTTAATACTCAGGCAATTTAGGGCTTCTTGCGCCACTGTGCAACTCTCATAGGAATAAACTGGGCATAAAAAGTGTAACTGAGTAAAAAGTAGAAGTACTCAGATCTTTTAAAAGTAGATTATCATCAAAATATAGTGAAAGTAGCGACAGTAAAAGTAGAAAGTATTCTCATCAAAATATAGTGAAAGACAGTAAAAGTAGTCGTTGTGCTGATTGGTCCATGTCAGAATAATATATATGATATGTTTTATAATGATTGATCATGAAGGTGTTCTCAAAGCTGGTGAAGGTGCAGCTAGTCTGAAGTACTTTGTAGACTGCAGGGTAGCTGGTGGATTTACTCCAGGTGGAACTAAAGTCTGATTCAACACTTGATTATATTTACCATCATTTATCCACATCTGTGAAGTAACTAAAGGGATTAAATACATGTAGTGGAGTAGAAGTACTGTCTGTCTGTCCGTCTGTCTCTGTCTGTCAGTCTGTCTCTGTCTGTCAGTCAGTCTGTCTATCTATCTATCTATATATATCCATCTATCTATCCATCTATCTAAACAAAGTCCTATCTTATCTTGTGAATATGTTTATGTTCTTGAGTGGCCCCGCCCCCTCTCTCTCTCTACATTCCGCGTCATATGACAGCTAAGAGGGGAGGAAACACCGAGGAAACACCGAGGAGGAGCTGCTGCTGCTGCATCTTGGAAGGACTTGGGTTTTTAAGCGTACTAAAAGAAACGCTAATATACGTCCAACTGTCTTTTTCTCGTCCGCGCGACACAGAAGATGAACCAACCGTGTTCCGTTGCTCTCGGTCCGGTGACTTTAGGACGTTCAGCCGGCTAACTAGCTGAGAAAAGAGTTACTAAATCGGATTATCTGATAACGGCAGCCTCCCTCTTTGCTCACAGCGAGGTATTATTAGCTGGAAACACAGCAAACGTCGCCTTTTTTGTTTTTTTAAAATACATTTCTTTATTTGTGTCTACTGTAATCAGTGGCTAATGTTGCTGTGAGCTAAGCTAGGTTATTAGCTGTTAGAAGCACAGCTTGTTGGGAACAGTAGTTACTCTGACAGACAGGTGATGTGTTAGTCAGATTCTCTTTTTTATTCACATATATATTAACCCGTTGAGAAGAAGCAGAAGATGTCAGGAAAGGATAAAGACAAAGACAAACAGGAGAAGCAGTCCACCACGGAGCGCCTGGTGAAAGGTGAGTGTTTTTAACGTGTTTACAGGTACGGAAGAGGATTAGGACCAGAGGAGGAAAACAATTTGGGATGTGACCAAGAGTTGCAAAAAAATAAAAAAATGTTTGAGTGACTTTAATCTCAGGATTTCCCGAAAAAGTCTGGATTCTGTGATTTTTTTTTTTAAATAAAAAAAAAATCAGATAATTAACAAAGAAAATCTGATAAATTACCATATTTAAGTTTTTCAGAATTCTGGCAATAAAGTCAAAACTCAGAGATTGTCCCCCCAGAAATGAAAAGTCAGAAGATGATACAAATATATATTTATTCATAAATAATAAATCAGAAAGAAAAAAAATATATATATGTAGATTTAAAAAAAAAAAGATCAGAAAAAAGAAATTCATACACACACACGCGCGCACACGCACGCACACACACACACATGCACACCAGACTTGGAATTTCGTCATTTTAGGAGCAAGGCCATGTTGAGATTAGTCAGAATGCTGAGATAAAAATAATTGTTTATTTAGAAAAAAATACTTCAGAAAATGATCCATATATATATATATTTCAGAATTCTGAGACAGAAAAAAAACAATTCTCAGCGCTAATTTTTTTCTTCTACATCTTGAGGAAAAATAATTCTGAGATTAATTAAAAAAAAAAAAAAACTGTTCAAAAATCAAAGTCTGAATTCTGAGATTTTCAAATACATTTTTCAGAATTCTGAGATACAACTTTTTCTGAAACACTTGGTGACATCCTTCACATGTTTTCTCGTGTCCTCCTCTGCATCACACATGATCTAACTGAAGAACAATAACTTTTTTTGGGATAGCTTTGACTCAAGCTCTTCCTGTCAAAGAGGCGAGTGGCTAATATATGTTACTAAAGGTCCAGAGCAGGACAATGATATATTGGGAGGCGTGTGGCACAGTGGGTAGTGCGTTGGGGGAGCACAGGTTCAAACCCCACTGCAGTCCGCATGTCGTTGTGTCCCTGAGACACTTCACCCCAAATTGCTCCTGTGGGGATTGTCCACAGTACTGAATGTATGTAAGTCGCTTTGGATAAAAGCATCTAACACGTAATGTAATGTAATATTTGGGGTGGGGAGATTTAGCCTTCAGTGGAATTTAATGCTAAATACATCTCACATTTTGATATCTGCTGACATGCAGCTGCTTCACTATGGAGTGAAGGTGTGCACATACAGTGGAATCAAAAGGGGAACGAGGTGTATTTTTAAGATGAAGAATAATTTGTAGGAATTTAAATGGTTTTATATTGGTATTTTGTGTTTATATTTCCATTTATTTTTACTAATTTATATATACAAACATGTATCAACACATATATAGAATTGTGAAAATAAATCAAAATGTTGAAAACCACCTGTGGATTTTGGGATAACTGACTAAAGTTGTGGGAAGTACATTTACTCAAGTATTATACTTATGTTCTTATTTTTACATATTTCCATTAAATGTTCCTTTATACTTCTACTCCACTACAATTCAGGAGGCAGTATTGAACTTTTGAATTCACGACATTAGTTAACACTCACATTTACTTTTGTACTAAGAATGTACTTTTACTTAGTCACATTTAGATGTTTTACTTAGCTAGTTAGTAATTGCTTAGTAATGGAGTATTTTAAGGACTTAGTATTTGTACTTTTACTTAAGTAAAGGATCTGAGTACTTCTTCCAACCTTGCTCTTCCTGTCAAAAAGGCGTGTTGCTGAGAGAGAGAGAGAGGGAGAGAGAGAGAGGGGAGAGAGAGAGGGGAGAGAGAGAGAGAGAGAGAGAGAATCCTGTGGAAAATGGCTATTAAAACTATTAAAAATATTCAGTAGTAATATATCAGTGTTTTGTTTGTTGTATAGTTTTTCACTTACCCTTTAAAACAGATTTTCACTACACTCCTTTGATGCCACTTGGAGCAATGTACCCTACATTGAGGGAGTGCCATTTAAGAGTTGAATATGTGTGAGAAGAGCGAGCAGAACCAAACCCAGCTGGTGCCGGAGAGTGAGTCACTTGGAAGATGGTTATTGAAATATATCGTCTCTGGTCGGCGGTAACGGCTCAGGGCTTCTTTTTCCTATGTCAACACACACTGATTTACAATGACGGCTTTATTACTTTAACGTGTATTCTCTATTTCTTAACGGCTCCTTTTAGACTTGTATGTGTTCACTTACATTTTAAAACACTGATACATGTTTTTTATATTTTTTAATGGAGTGTTCTTGATGACTCCTTTCCTTTCTGCACTGCACATTTGCTGCAGTAATGTCGTACATGTTCCTGATGCGGCACGAAGAGAGGCTTTACTTGTATTTGGCAGATATTTGCATTGGCATTTCGACATTACACATATGTACACCCCCCAACGAAAAATAAATATTACAACAACAGGGTTTAGTCTGCACCGGGTAACAGATGCGCCCTCAAACCAACATGCAGATTTTCCCCTTAAAATGTTGCCAGAAAACAATATTTCTGTTCCTCGGAAACGGTTTAATTCCTCCAGAAATCTGAGTATCGAACAGAGCGTCCGACGGCAGAGACGGCTTTGTTTGACGGAGCTCCGACGTTGTTGTTTACGTCACGTTGTTGACGTTGTTGTTTACGTTGTTGTTTACGTCACGTTGTTGTTTACGAGCGTCCTGTTCTCGAGATAATTGATATATCTTATAAACAAGATCAGCGCCACAGTTTCACCCTCATAGAAAAACCCTTGCAACCAAAAGTTACAAAAACCAAGGTAACCCTTACTTTCATCTAAAGCAGGGGTTCTCAAAGTGCGGCCCGCGGGCCAATGGCGGCCCTCGGAAATGTTTCTGGCGGCCCGCGATAGTTAATGTGACACGCTGAAATGCATGCGTTATATTTTAATCCTCCATGGTTGTATCTAGTAAGAATTAGAATGGAATTTAAGAATGGTAAAACTACGCCCCCTGGGTTGTCATTCCTAAATTATGAATGACAGCTTGTGGAAAGTTTGCTAGACTACTGGTTGCATGGCAACTAGGCATCTCGCGAGTTGCGGTAATTGGTTAGTACAATAAAGAAAGGATTTGTTTTGGAATTATTTTGTGTTCCGTTTTTTCTTGGGCGGCCCTCAATCCAATAGTGGGTACCTACATTGGCCCTCACTCATCAAAACTTTGAGAACCCCTGATCTAAAGTAACAGACAGAGAATCAGCACTTTGGAAACAGGGCTGAAACAGAGGGGATTATGGGTAATGCTGCAATGATCTGTTTGGTGTTTCAGCCAATCAGAGACAGGCTCTGGATATATCTGAGGCCTGGGATATATTGATGAGAAACAGTGTAATAAGGGACCTTTTAAGCCCCTGTCACACTGTCCCGAAATTGACACCCGATGGACACACGATAAAGGAAATGTTCAAATTCGGCTGTGATCGTAGCAACATCGGGCCGTTCGTGAGGGCATCTAAGCCATCGTATGACCGCCGGTGGAGTTTCTCAGGCTCCGGCAGCAACTTTGTGAGCGGCAACTTCGTAAGGCACTCGTGAGGGCATCTTGTCAAGTCGTGTCATCTTCGTGTTATCATCGGTGCATTCGCCCTCACTCTGATCGGGGCGAATGCCCGATGGCACCGAGGATAACAAGATGCCCTCACGATGGCCTTACGAAGGGCGACATGGACACACGAATTCAACACGAAAATTAACCTTCGCAAGGTCCTTCGGCAATTGTTTGGCATGTCAAAGATTTTGCCACCGCTCACGAAGTTGCTGCCGGAGCCTGAGAAACTCCGCCGGCGGTCATATGATGGCTTCAGACGCCCTCACGAACGGCCCGATGTTGCTACGATCACAGCCGAATTTGAACGTTCCCTTTATCGTGGGTCCATCGGGTTGTTTTATTGCACAACAAAATCATGTAAACATATTATGTAAATAACCCAATTTGTGTTCTGTGAAACTAAAAAGGATATAATATATTATTTTGAAGGACAGTTGACAGGAAGTTGTTGTTGCTATGGAAACAACATGACTGAGAAAACGTAATATCTTCTACATATAAAGACGGATAAAGTAAAGAACCAAGTCTGAAGATATCAGTACAGTATCATAGTACTGTAACATCATTTTTGCAGTTGTATATCTTAAATGTAATGTAAATGTTGCCTTCGTGTGGTTCGGGGCCATCTTCGTGCAAAATTCACAATTCCATATTCGTGTTTCCATCGGGTGTCCACTTCGGGACAGTGTGAGACGGGCTTAAAGGACTCCAGGTTGTGGTTCATAGAGGCGTCCGTAGTGTTGCTCTGCTGTGTAACTCGGCACCAATCAGAGGTGAGGAGTGGGTTATATCCGGGCTCAGTCTCCTTGACATTTAGGTCTGATGAAATCTTAATTCTTGAGGTGGGATGACCCGGCTCTGCTCCGGTTAGAGAATAACTCCAGTGGTCCCAGACCAGTGCTGTACAGTGAGTAGATGTACTCACGCATTTTAAGTACAATTCTAAGGTACTTTACTTGAGCTACTCTGTACTTCTACTCCACTACGGTTCAGAGGTACATGGTGTACTTTTACTCAAGTACAAGTTCTGAGTACTTCTAGTTTTACTCAAGTACAAGATCTGAGTACTTCTACTTTTACTCAAGTACACGATCTGAGTACTTCTACTTTTACTCAAGATCTGAGTACTTCTACTTTTACTCAAGTACAAGAGCTGAGTACTTCTACTTTTACTCAAGTACAAGATCTGAGTACTTCTACTTTTACTCAAGTACAAGATCTGAGTACTTCTACTTTTACTCAAGTACAAGATCTGAGTACTTCTACTTTTAATCAAGTACAATATCTGAGTACTTCTACTTTTACTCAAGTGCACGATCTGAGTACTTCTACTTTTACTCAAGTACAAGATCTGAGTACTTCTACTTTTACTCACATGATCCGAGTACTTCTACTTTTACTCAAGTACAAGATCTGAGTACTTCTACTTTTACTCAAGTACATTATCTGAGTACTTCTACTTTTACTCAAGTACAAGATCTGAGTACTTCTACTTTTACTCAAGATCTGAGTACTTCTACTTTTACTCAAGTACAAGAGCTGAGTACTTCTACTTTTACTCAAGTACAAGATCTGAGTACTTCTACTTTTACTCAAGTACAAGATCTGAGTACTTCTACTTTTACTCAAGTATAATATCTGAGTACTTCTACTTTTACTCAAGTACAAGATCTGAGTACTTCTACTTTTACTCAAGATCTGAGTACTTCTACTTTTACTCAAGTACAAGATCCGAGTACTTCTACTTTTACTCAAGTACAAGATCTGAGTACTTCTACATTTACTCAAGTACAAGATCTGAGTACTTCTACTTTTACTCAAGTACAATATCTGAGTACTTCTACTTTTACTCAAGTACGAGATCTGAGTACTTCTACTTTTACTCAAGTACCAGATCTGAGTACTTCTACTTTTACTCAAGTACAAGATCTGAGTACTTCTACTTTTACTCAAGTACAATATCTGAGTACTTCTACTTTTACTCAAGTACAAGATCTGAGTACTTCTACTTTTACTCAAGTACAAGATCTGAGTACTTCTACTTTTACTCAAGTACAAGATCTGAGTACTTCTACTTTTACTCAAGTACAAGATCTGAGTACTTCTACTTTTACTCAAGTACGAGATCTGAGTACTTCTTCCACCTCTGCTCGGGACACACCCAGTTGTGTCTCCCCCTCAAAACAGGGCATATCCAAGCGTAAGGAGGGAACCCCCCCCCCCCCCCTCCTTAATCCCTGTCTGTCCTGCCAGCGGACAGGAATGCTGAAGTGTGAGCCAGCAGGGAGAGGGTGAGTTAATTGTGGAAAGAATCTCCCCAGTGATGTTCCCAACATGGCCAGCCACATGGTGGAGAGGGGGAATAGGAACGTGACGGAAGAGGGGAAGAAGAGATGTAGACGAGTACTTAGACCACTGTGCTTTAGCGGGTCACCCGATACCAACATTAGTCCTGTGGTAAAGAAGGCTGACGTAGGTGTCTCTACTTTAAAGAGTCCTCTCCAGCTGATGTTCAGGTGTATATCAGTGTGTAGTGTCTCTATTT